>NC_142521.1:36810964-36840964 GCF_964205215.1 Stylophora pistillata | reverse complement strand
CGGCATACTTTTCTACATATTTACTTTCTCCAGAGGAAGTTGAAACGATCGCGTTCAAAGAAATTATGCAGAGAAAGTTATCATTAGCAGCTAAATAATTTTTAAAATGTAAATAGTGTGGAAAACTTCTGATGGATTTTAAGAAGTTTTCTGGGACAGAAGCAGAAGAGTGTCCCTTCCCAAGTATTACAACATGGTGAACACATGAAAGAAATGCAGAATGCACTGCTGGTCTGTCTGAGGCTGGACACCAAAACAAACAATCGACACAGAATAGAATAAACGCGTGTTGTTCATCAGACAAATCATAGCGAGAAGGCGTCTTGGTGAACTTGTAATTTGTGAGACCTTCTTTCTCTCCGAGATACTTTAGATGATGAAAAACAATCCCGGCAGCTTCTGAGGACAACTCAGAAACGAATTTTAGAACTTCAGCCATCTTCCTTAATTTTTCAAACGTATCCACTCCTGACAGGCAGGTTACAGTTCCATTCTTCTTAACCGTCAGTGCTTGAACGATGAACCGGGCGGTGAGAAACTCATGGACGGACTTATAAAGAATATGAATGATCTTCTCACGGTTCATAGCGGAAAGTTTGGAAAGTTGGAAAAAACCGATATGTATTAGCTTTTCGAACAGATCACCATTTCTAAATTTGCTGAAGTTAAAACGAAGGCGATCTTCCAAAAGCGCGTTATATGCATGTTTTCCTATTTTGGAAAGTTCCTCTTGATATTCATATATGCTTTTATCTAAACATACTTGAGGTATAAAGAAAATGATTTAGAGACTGAATAAATGCAATGAGTAAGTAATTATCATGTAACGAGGTCCTACTCAGGAGGGGAGTGAGATATAAAAGCTGCTCTGTGTTTCACTAAAACACCCCGACTGTCTTTCCTGTGTCATCAATGGCAGATTATTAAGGATATAGAGTTTTACTGTTTGGTAGAAATACAAAAGTGGTAGCAGTTTTCCGGAAGGATATAATCAAAGGGCTGCATGCCTTTTCGGTACTACGTGGTAAATAAAAGGGAAGAGTTTGGATCTTCTTTGCAGAAACAAATTATTAAGTGCATGTACTTCCCCTTCCCTCAGAGCCAGTGGCTAAATAGTCCACCAGTCACAGGAGTCTCCCGCAGTTCAGTGGTAAAAGCATAAAAAACAACATTAACTTGGCAGCACGAAAGCCAAATGGTTGCCCTTGAAGTTTATCAAAACAAATCCCATAAAAGTTGGGTTGTCGAGCAACAGGCCCAGCAAAAATCTTAAATTGACCGCCATTTCAACGCCGTTAGAAAGTGCGTCCATCACAACCTGTGCAGTCAAAAGTTCGTTACGACGCGGTCAGCCTGGACACTAGCAAAATTAGGCCCAACGGATATCCCTACGATATGAATGATTCGGTCAGAAATAAATACCAACCCACAAGTGGAGTGAATATTTTGCTAAACGGCTATTTCCAACTGTAGCCAATGTTTAGCAAAACAGCAAGCCAAGTTTCGATTCAAGGGGAAGTATTTAAGTGTGTTTTTCGAGGGATTTTGGCGAGAGTGTGTGAGGCAGAAGTTTCCTTCCTTCCCTTTTACTTGGTGGTGCAAGGACGTTGAGCTGAAACACAGCAAAACGGCCTGAAATCGCGAAAAGAACAGCACAGACTACTCTGTACGAAGGTAAGACTTTATTTCTTTCATTATTTCAACAACTTTATATTTACGGAGCTCAAAAGCAAGTCCAACTAAACCACTATACAACCTCTACAATAATCCACGTGACAGAGCCTGGGCCGCCTGTGATCTTTTCTGAATCTTATTCCTTTTTCTTTAAGCTCAGCTTTTGTACAAAGTCGGTGGATGTACCTCTCCCCTGTATATTCCTGCTCCTATCACAAGAATAAAGGGCAACAATATCAACTACAGCACCAATAATGTGTAACACTCAACTTGCATTTTCAGGCAAGATAAATTTTCAAAACACCTGTTTCATTAACTATGTGTAACACTCGACTTACTTTTTCACACACAAGCTAATTACTTGACGCATTCAAATATATTTGTCCAAAAAGCGAGCAGTGAAAGAGAATATTCACTTTTGAATTCAAATAGCTACAAGCGACTGACACTATTTCACAACAGGGAAAATGTTCTTAGATATAAATAACAAACAGCAATGGTCCCTGGCAATTAAATTAAGGCGGTACTTGTGAGACAAACGGATGATTAAATTAAATACTATATTTTTTAAAAGGAAAGAAAACTGTCTAATATCTTCTCAAATTGATATAAATCCGCATACAAAGTATTGGCTATCATTATTTACCCGAGGGGAAATCAAAAGTTTAATAATTTTTTAACCTTTCACACTTACACGCGACGGGTTTTACTCCACAGCATTTCTCCACTAGCAAAACTGTTTGTTTTGCACGAAATTATTTTAATCCCTGTCTACTTACGTTACATCCCTAGGAGCATATATCTATAAAATTAAACACGCACTTCCAAACTTCAGAGGGTACGCTATTTCGTTCATACTCCCTAGGTACGAACAGAGCAAGAATCGTAACACGAATACAAGGTTTACTTCGGGAAAGGAATACAGAATTGTAAGTAAAATTAAAAGATATTTGCTGTTTGAATTAGTTCAGGGACATTACGGCAGAGTGCCTACAAACGATTGTAATTTGTCTGTTTCAGTTTGACTCTATATCCTTCTAGAGAGGAGTGCAGAAGTAAATTCTACGTATTTCCCAAGCTGATGAGGTCTATTACAAGTTCAATACACTGTTACACGACTGAAAGTTAGACAACTCTAGATATTCCTTTTTGATAATCCGAGGTTGTCGTTGTAATGTTTTTCTCTGTTTTACTAGAAGCATAGAGTATTCTTTTCTCTGAAACCGTACCATTCTGACACAACTCCATGTTTGAAGCAAATGCGAGACACCGAGTAAATAATAATGATAAAAAACAAATCAAAAAAAACTTCAAGGTTCACACTTGTGCTCCGCTCAACTTACGCCTCCTAACCTATCATTTCATGCCACACAAGTTAATGGTCTGTTTTTTTTTTTTTTTATATATAAGAAGGATAATGCAGCATTTCCGTATTCCTCGAAGCAAACAAAAAACGCCCACACTCTACAGGAAAGGCTAGACGAGCAGCGAATAAGGTAGGCAGATGTTTTATTCTAGTGATCGTAATAAGAGTTTCACATCAAAAAGTTGTTTACGTTCAGCGATGTCACAGAAACATGGGAGGCAGCGTAAAGTGTACACAGAATCAACTCCACGGTGTGTGGTAAATTGAAGTTTAAAACTTATTTTGTTATGATTTACGGGAGACCAAGCAGAAACAAACATACGATAGCAAGTTTAACAACTTCATTATCAACAATGTTGTTCTTTAATTTTTCTTCAAAAGTGAGCTTATACGACGCGAGAGAGACCGATAGGCCCTGATTTCTGACAGAGTTACACAACACGAGCAGAGTAGCCAAAAGAGAAAAGAATCCAACTGATAAATAAGAATAAGGAAACTATTTAAGAGCGAATAAATTATAACACAGTGCCGAGTTTGACTAATGGTCGCGTGTCGCGGATAGCGCGTTTTAAAATGATTTGTTTTGCTTTTTAGTTGTTTATTAGCGGGGTTCTCAAATAAAAACCCAAATAAACACATCCCACAAAAACAACACAAGCCTAAAAATTTCAAAAATTAAACTCCTGATTACCCAAATAAATTTTGTCAGTAAAAAATTCTCACAATTCCTCTTTCCTTGTTTCCCTATGTAAGGCGTAACTACAGAAGATTTCTCTTTCAATATTACCTCAAAAAGAAAACCCAATCAAATGAACTCACAAAGTTTATCAAAAAATATCACCAAGCCTCGTTCCATTAGGACAACTTCATGTACTATACTGGACACTACTGACAGAAAATATGTAGTATTCAAGTCTTGAAAGCTAAATTTGTTTCTTTCTTCATTCAGTTTCGAAAATACTTTTCCGCAAACCATATCCAAACAAGCAACGATGTAACGGAAACATGGAAAGCAGCGTGAGGTGTACACAGAATCCGTTTTACTGTCTGCCAAACTGAGGTTAAAAAATATCATTGCTCAGGATTATTTAATGGACGATTGCAAGACCAAGTTGAGACAGAGACTTACGAGATTCACTCAAGAAAAACTCATTATTTGCAATGTTTGTCTTTGATTTTTCAAAACAAAATAGTGTTATCATGGAGACCTAGGAGACCAGGAGGCTCTACGAGCAACTGACAGAGTTACTCAACACGAGCAAATAATCCAAAGAAGAAAAGAATCCAACTGATAAATGAGTATAAGGAAACCATTCAAGTCCCAGTAAACTATAACACCGTGCCAGTTTCGTTAAAGAAGACAATTACTACACCTTCGACTTTTGTTGAATTATTTCCTATCATCGGCACAAACCTTTAAGACGTGAAGATAGGACAAGAGAATCAACGCGACTTTCACTTAAAAAAACCAATTCGGATTTTAAAAAAGGAAAAAATCCCTTTTGTTCGCTCATTTATATTTATTGGGGTTCACGCTCCCTGATAGCAAAAGCGAATAAATGTCCGCATAGAATGTAGGGAACAACTTCATCGAATTCAAAGCACGTATGGGTTGAACAATCCTTTCTCGTTAAATAATCAAACCCAAATAACAGCATCCCACAATAATAACAGAAGCCGAACAATTTCAAAATTCAAAATTGATCCGAGGAGTTTGGTCAGACAAATATTCTCACAACTCGTCTATTTTTTTCTCTCTCAAGTAAGGCGTAACTACACAAGCAAAGCAAAGGTCAATCGAATGAACTCCCAAAGTTTTCAATTATTGTGTAATCAGGAAATATCAAGTCATTTGGAAGTCCCTAAATTTAATCTTCGTAATCTTTTTCTACAAATCATCTTTGAACAAGCTACGCATGAGCCATAAAAGTACTTAACGTGGGTTTGTTACGGTCTCCATCTACAACATCGGCTCCTAACGTCGCAAAATAGAAAAAGAAAATTCTGAAAACAGTGACTGTTCCTGAAGACTGTATTCTTTCTCACTAAAAATAATCTGATTAATTGAGTTCAAATCAAGTTATTGGAAATATTATCAAGTGCTCTGCTGAAGAGCATCTAAACAAAAATTAGATGCATAACAACTGAGTGAAACAACAAAATGGCACTTACATGGTAATCGGTGTCCACCTTAATGTTTCTCTCATCTACTGCTGTACACAACTCTTCACATTCTGTCCTTGTCATCTGAATACCTGTCAGGGACAGGTACGCCAGCTCAGGAACACTGCTGAGATGTTGGACCAGATCCCTGACCCCACGGCCAAGTAGATTGGAATCTAGATGAAGAAATCTTAGTACTGGTACATACTTTAGAGCATGGGCCAGTGTTGATGCTTCATCTGCACCCATATTTGTATTCCCCAGGCCCAGGTAAGTCAGATAGGATACATTGTTCAGGCTCTTGGCCAGTTCAATAATCCCGTGACCGAAGGCATTGTTGTCTATATTCAGTTCTTTTAAATTTTTTAAGTACTTTAATGAGGCAGCCAGTGCTGATGCTTCATCTTCACCCATATTTGTATTCCTCAGGTCGAGCTTAGTCAGATTGGGTACATTGTTCAGGCTCTTGGCCAGTTCAATAATCCCGTGACCCAGGGCATTGTCGCGTATATTCAGTTTTTCTAACTTGTTGAAGTACTTTAATGAGGCAGCCAGTGCTGATGCTTCATCCTCACCCAGATTTGTATTCCACAAGTTCAGCTTAGTCAGATTGGGTACATTGTTCAGGCTCTTGGCCAGTTCAATAATCCCGTGACCCAAGGCATTGTCGTCTATATTCAGTTCTTCTAAATTTTTTAAGTACTTTAATGAGGCAGCCAGTGCTGATGCTTCATCTTCACCCATATTTGTATTCTTCAGGTCCAGCTTAGTCAGATTGGGTACATTGTTCAGGTTCTTGGCCAGTTCAATAATCCCATGACCCAGGGCATTGTTTTCTATATCCAGTTCTTCTAACTTGTTTAAGTACTTTAATGAGGTAGCCAGTGCCGCACATTCCTTTTCTCCCATTTGTACATCCCACAATACTAATCTCTTCAACTGTGGCACGTGATGAAGACTCTCAGCCAAATGACTCACACCACTGTGTAAAGGCATCAAGGACAGGTCGAGCTCACGCAAATTTGGACAATGCTGCAGTGAGTCAGAGATAAAAGCTTTATACTTTGCTGCTGTATAGTGGTCGAAAACTCTTAATCTGTGGAGATTGTCAGTAAAATTAATTCCGTTAATCGCGCTCTCAATCAATTGAAAGGCTTCCTCCTCCTCCTTCTTCTTCTTCTCCTCCTCCTCCTCCTCGTCCTCCTCCTTCTCCTCCTCCTCCTCCTCTTCCTCCTCCTCCTCCTCCTCCTCCTCCCCTAGTCTACTTGTTATAATTCTAATTCCTCGAGGAGCTGTTACTAAAGGCAACACGTTCTTCAACAGAACAGCTTCCTTAACTGTTTTAACAAGAATGTCAATCTCTCTCACCAGTGACAAACAGTGGTTCTCAGTCAAACGTACATCAATGTTGTTGTTTTCGTTATTTACTAAATTATCCACAGGTGGCTGAGAAGAGCAAACCGGCGCTGATATCAGTTCAGGAAGCAATTCAGAATGAAGAACCTTATCTGTTATGTCAATTAGATAGACAAAGTTTCTCCCCCCGGATTTTTTGAGGAAAGAGTTTCTACCGAGTATATCTGCGTACTTCTGTACATCTTTACTTTCTCCAGAATACGTTAAAAGAACCGCGTTCAAGTCTAACATTATTGATAGAACATCATCGGGAAAATGTTCAAACGGCCACTCATGTACAAAAAATAAATAGTTTGGGAAACTGCTGACAGATTTGAAGAAGTGTTCTACAGCAGCAGTAGACGTGTTTTTTTCCGTAAGTATTACAACATGGTTAACACATGAGAGAAATGCAGAATACACGGCTGTTCTGTCTGAGGCTGGACACAAAAACAAACAATCGACACAGAGTACAATAAACTGCCATTGTTCCTCAGACAAATCATCTTCAGAAGGTGTCTTGGTGAACTGGTAATTTGTGAGACCTTCTTTCTCTCCAACGTCATGTAGATGATCAAAAAGAATCCCGGCAGCTTTTAATGACAACTCACATGCGAATTTTAGCACTTCAGCCATCTTCCTTGATTTCTCAAACGTATCCATTCCTGAGAGGCAGGTGACAGTTCCATTCTTCTTCACGGTCAGTTCTTCGACAACGAACCTGGCGGCGAGAAACTCCTGGACAGACTTATGAAGAAAATAAACGATCTCCTCACGGTTCAAAGCGGAACGTTTGGAAACTTGGAAAAAACCCACATCTATTAGCTTCTCGAAGAGATCACTATGCCCACATTTGCTGAAGTCAAAATGAAGACGGTCCTCCAAAAGAGCATCATATGCAAGTTTTCCTATTTTGTAAAGTTCCTCTTGATATTCATCTATGCTTTTACGTGTTGCGACGTTGTCTGCATCTTTTGTAGCCATGTGATCCAAGAGAGTCTGAATAAATTGTACGTAAATGTGCGCACGAGACGTGGGTAACTGATGCTTTTTCTCTTTCCAGAGAAGACACAACATCAACAACAAAAGCGGTATTTCTGCCAGCTCTTCGAGGTCCTGCTTCTTCAGGTTGTCAAGTAACCCTTCAACGTCCTCCTCATCAGCAAGAATCTTTCTTGCAAACTGTTTCTTTTGTTCCCTGCTATCGAGCCCGTTGATTTCAAACTGAGCATGACTTGGCACTCTAAGCTCATCCTCTTTCACTGGCCGCGTTGTGATCATTACACAACAGTCTCTCAGCTGACCGCCTCTCCAAATCTGGTGAACTGGGGATGACTTTCCACCGCTGTACTCGTCATATCCGTCCAATATAAGCAGCACTTTCTCTTGGTTCTGACGAACATATTCATACAAGTTATTGAGTGCCTTCGGGTCATCAGCAGACAACAGTTCAGCGGTTTTTAACATAGTACAGAGGTCCGGAATATCACAAACGTCTCGCAACTTGATTAACAGTAAAAGAGAAAACTTTCTGAGGATCTCCTTTTTGCCATCTGCCCAATCTACAGCTAATATTTGACTGAAAGTAGACTTTCCTATTCCAGGTCTTCCATACACTAGAATTCGTCTACGGATGGGATGATGTTCGTCACCTTCAAATACTTCACTGATGTCTCCCACCCTTTTTTTCGTCGTCCCGTCAGGTTTTCTGTGATCTTGTAAGAACGTCAACTGTATGTATATGTCATTAATGTGTACCGTGTTGTCTGGGTCCCATGGTGTTATTTTCACTCGACACATGGTGCTGTAAAACTTTCGCAGCTGGTTCTGGCACCATTCCAAAGATTGCATCGCAGAGGAATCTGTAGACAAAAAAAACACCTTCTTAAATTTTTGGTAACTCTCAAATTGAAGAGAACATAATCATTTCTAGACTAGAGTTTTTCATCAGTTTAGAGGCTGCATTTTTATCAACTCTAATTTGTAACTTCAGTAAAACTTACTCTTCAAATCTGGGAGTAAATAGAGTGAATCATATTGTCGTTAGTCATATAATTCTATATTTCCCTTTATCTGGGCATTACGGTCCCCCCTTTACCTGAGCATTATCCCCCCTCAACCCCCCCCCCCCCCGCGGTCTTCGATCCTCCTGTGAAAATGAGGAGTGTGAGCTCATTTCATGAACAGCGGCGGGTAATGTCCTATGGTGAGCCTACTGTTCCGGTACGCGAGACTGAACCAGTGCAAAATCTAATAAGGAAAACACTGTTTTGATGTGTGACAAGTGAAAGAATAGTCAATTTTACAGTTGTGTGCTTGGTTGCGAAGCCTTTGAACGGAAGTGAGGCTAGGGGTGACCTTGTTATGATACAAACCTTGCTACCTTTCAAATGTAAATCACTTTGTTATCATGCTAACTAGATACAGGTCTCTATCACAACAAGGTCACCTTCAGCCTCACTCTGAATCAAAGGCTTGGCAACTAAGTACACAACTGTAAAAGGGCCTATTTACCGTACAACTTTATTTTTAGAAAAACAAATTAGGGAAACCCTTAAATCTTCTGGAAACTGCGCAATCCTTGAAGCCTCCTGTCTGAAACTCAGAAGCTGAATGCAGATTCTAAAAGTTATAAACTGAAGTCCTATGCGATAAGTACCTTTCAGCTTTGAGCGCTGTTTGTCCTGTTTCAGTGACTCGCTTGATGACTTCCTCTTTCCACCTGGCAAAAATTAAGTAAAGTAATTAAGCACGAAAGACAGTTCAATTGTACATGTACAATTATGCAGAAGGCATGAAGGCAGAAAGCATGAATTAACCCAATTTTTTTACACAATCTGCCAAGAGGAAGTCAGCGAGAAACACGCCAACCTCGGAGCAGACACATATAGCATGAATGACAGCTTAAAGTCAAAAGTATTATGTTCTGTGTGTATTACTTTAGTTATTTAGCTTCATATAAAATAGAATTATTAATATTGTCATTAGTCAGATTATTCTACTTTTCTATTGATCTGAGCACTACACTGTTTTATTCTTTGACTCCATTTGCACCGCATTCTCCAGTATAGTCTTAGATTCTCCCGTGAAAATGAGGAGTGCGGGCTCATTTCACGAACAGGGCGGGTAATTCATCTGATGGTGAGCTTAATGTTCCGGTGCACGAAAATGAATTAATGCAAAATCTAATAAGGATTATACTGACTTTGATCTGTGTAAAGTGATATGGTTCACTGCAAAACTTTATCTTTAGAAAACAAAATCATGGAAAACGTTAAACCTTATAGAAACTGTGCAATCCTTGAATTCTGAAGTCCCTGCAATAAAAAAAGTACCTTTCAACTTTGAGTGCTTTTTGTCCTTGTCCATTGACCCGCTTGGTGACTTCCTCTTTCCACCTTGTAAAAATAAGTACTGTAACTAAACATGTTGTCCATCAGTTAAAATATCTTTAAGAAAACAAAACCAAATAGAAAGAGTTTACAAAGCCACATACCGTTTGGGACCGACGGAACATGCCATCACAAGTGGTTTAAACTACTGATATTTGAACACTGAGTCCTAACCTTGACTGGAAAGCTCTATTATTGAATCAGTGTCGCTGTAGAGGTTATACAAATGCAGAACTGGGAGGAATTTAACACGTGTGTGATTCTCCTTACCTCTGCCCGAGAAATTCAACATTTTTGAATGCTGAATTTTAACTGCAGTCTGTTAAAACTTAAAAAACTGCAGCCTATGCTATAATTGGTCTAAAAGACTCTTCATTCAAATATATACCTGCTATTTTGTCAGACGAGGCTTGTGACTGATGGGAAGAGTGGGCACTAGAAGAAGATGGCTGTACCGGAACGTCTTTACTCGGTGCTGAAAGTTGTCTGTCAGTTGAATTATCTTCCAGAACAGAAAACCAAACAGACAGCAGTTAGACAGCCTCGTGAGGTTAGGAAAAGAACATGGCACTACATTTAGTTCAAACCACCATCATTCTAAAACTGTGTCCTAACCTTGCTTGCTAAGCTATTTGCTGAAACAAATGTGGGTGGAAGATTTCTACAAATGCAAATCTACGTAAGTGAGGAGTTGGTGCCATGCATTTAATCTCTTCTACCTCTGCCTAGAAATTGAACATTTTCCGTACACTAAGGAGAAGCACCATGCTGTAATTGGGCCAAAATTACTACTCTTGGAAGTCTTAACAGACATACTGTGAATTTGTAGACAATGACAGTGGCTCAAGTGATGGAAGTAATATAGCACTTTACTGTCTTTATGTCATCAATGATAATTTGGTTTCATCAACTCAGTTGATAACATAAAATAGCCACCGTAAAGAGTTTCTAAAACTCACCTTTTGAGAGTTCGCCCTTAGTGTGACCGCACAGAGAAATGTGGATGGTGTGTGGTTTATATCATGGGGGTGCAGTAGGGGAGCTTACAACACAGGAGATTCTACATGTAAATGTCTACATCATTCTACAGTTGAATTATGGGGGTCAGAGGTCTTCTTTCCCGGGGGACAAAATTTTTCAAAAAGTTTAAAAGCATTCCACCATCAATCTTGAGCAGATTCAAAACCCGCACGGATAATAACCCGCACGGATAATAACCTGCACAGATAATAACCCGCACGGATAATAACCAGCACGGATAATAACCAGCACGGATAATAACCCGCACGGATAATAACCCACACGGACAATAACCCACACGGACAATAACCCGCACGGACAATAACCCGCACGGATAATAACCCGCAAGGATAATAACCCGCACAGATAATAACCCGCACGGATAATAGCCCGCACGGATAATAACCCACACCGAGAATAACCCACATGGATAACCCGCACGGATAACTTAGAGCTCCTGTATGTTGAGTTGAGGTAAACGTCATTATTTAATTTGTCAGCTTTTGCTAACTCACCAGAACATCTATCAACAAAGCAAGTGAAAATTGCTGACAAACATGTAACATTTCTGATCCAAGAGCTGTTCTCATTGATCAGCACATGATGATAAATCATTAATCATGTTTTTAATTCAGTTTAGGTAGAGACTTTGGTGATTCGGTTCCAGCAAATTCATTTAAAACAAAACTAAACAGCATACAAGGACAGCTAGTAACTGCAGGCAAATAAACTGTAACCATGAAAACAAAGTAATGCTAATCTGTTTACCTTTGTAATGTGGCCAATCATCAAAAATGCTGCTTTTATTTAGAATGCTGACAACAAGAGAGGCTGCTGTGACACTGGCGAATGTTTTCCAGCTTTCTTTTACTTCAGATCCATCTGCGTAACCTGAAATACCCTTGACGACAACCCACTCCATTTTCAGATCATGTGCTGCACTGTAAACTCCTGAGACAAGAAATGACAAGCTTTCATAAATACCACAACAACTTTGCCCCAACATCTATTGCTTTTTACCTTTACCTTTGTTATCAAAGATTTGTAGGAAACTGGAGACATATTTTGGAAAGTCACCCTGCATATATAATGCTGCAGAGTTAGTCCCTCCAGCAACAACTTCTCTCAGTTTCCACACCATTGGGATATTAAAACTGTAACTCTTACTCTCTCTACATGTACATGAAATGCTAGTTAGTTCATCAGTATTGGCATCTCTACTTCTGGGTGTAGAGACATATTGTGAGAGTAAAGCATCCCAGTCAAAACTATGACACGATGACTTCAGCCCAAGTCTTGACCCCAGACCTTTTGACCTGAAGTCCAGTAAGTTGACAATCAAGCCAGTGCATCTCTCATCACCAGCAGGAAAATTTACCCTCCACAACTGATATTATTAAAGTAAAAACTCTCTTTTCAATGATTAAATTATATCCCATTATCTCTGTCATTATACTGTCAATAACATTTACTTCAAATAGAAAGAGATCTCACCCTCCCCTTCTGTTTCAATTGCAATTGCTACAGGAAATGACTTCACAAGTTGGCCATTGCGCCTCTCAGCTTGTACAAGTTCAGAACCACTCAAAATCTCACCACGGTGAACTTCAACTTTTCTTTCTTTAGGATATTCTAGGGGTGGATTCCAACCAAAACCTGCACATTTAATGAGATCAGCAATGTCTTTGCTGACAGGAGCTGTGAAACCACAAAATTCCATGCGATCCTTTGTAAACTTCTGATAGGGATAGGTGGTGAGTTTTTCTGATAGAACCACATCCCCCAGCTTTGTTGTTTCCTGATTCATACCACTACAGTGGCCCACAGAAAAGACAGCCTTTGGTCTCAACTGGGTGACAGCATTTTTTACAACAGTCAAAGAACCACCAGGAGCTTTAGAACCCTCTGCGCATCTCATCAAAGCAACTTTCAGTTTAACATCTTGATCTTCACCAATGCTGCCAAAGTATACATGACCAAGCCCTTTACAATAGCTTGTGAATGGATCAACAATGTAATAGTAGCAACTTAAGAACTCACAGTCCTTCACTGTTAACAACAGAATGTCAATTGGGAGTTCAACATCTTTCCAATCTTTAAAAGTCTGGGTTAGTTCACTTATCTCTGGAAGATTAATACTGATCTTTGGTGGGTCACCGTAACTGTTCTTTGAACTACTCTGTTCAGTTCTCACAGTTACTGACATTGTCAATCAGCTTCTGGAAAAGAAAAAAAGGAAAACTGAATTATGCAAAGCATCAAAAGGCAATGTCTAGTTTACCATAATTATTATTTGAGCTTGATAACCTGTGCCCAGCATAACATCTTGCCTCTTTCCTCAGCTTTCAATTGATTCAGCTGTAAAAGTTTATTCATTTCTGAAGTCACTTGAAGGATTACAATAGAAAATCAAAGTACCAAAACTTTGCTTTTGAACTACACTCATTTTGATAATCTCCCATCAAGACTTGGAAAGTGATAGGTTCAAGCAAGAGAAACTTGATGAAGACCCAAGTAATCTAACAATGTAACACATCTCATTTTGCAAATAAATAAGGCTCAAATTGCCTTCTGAAATATCAACGCCAGTACCGGTCAGCGGTATCTGGGTTGAGCATGCGCTTTGAACGGCTTCTCCTCGTGGCGTCGGCCATATTGTTTGTTACTCGTTCGGAGTCTAGTTTTCCTGTTGTGATTAAAGCCTTTCACTATCGGGACGTGCCTTGGTTCATTGTGTTAACTCCCCTACCGGCGTGGTGGCAGTGTTCGGTTCTACCCAGGCCATATTTTCGCCGAAGAACGCTATTTTTCGCCTCGTCCACGTGAGCCAAAACAGTGTATCCTTCGCCGTGTCAACACGTTCCAGAGCCCTAAACGTGAATTATGGCTGCAACACACCGTGCAACGAAGCAGTGGTGCCTCTCCAAAGTGGAATCTATCAATTCCTTCGAAAACTGGAAGCAAAACCTCATTTACACTCTTTCTTTGGACAGCAACTTCGCCCCCTTCCTCGCAGATGGATTCACATGGTTAAAAAAGACCAGGGGCCAGCCGCTTTGAGGTCTTCAAAACGATGGCGAATCAGTGCCATTAGCTCGTCGCCTAACAGCCCGCCAAAAAGTTAACTTCCTCGAGCTGATGTTAGGACAGATCGCCAACTATTGTCCAATTATCTCTCGAAATACTCTGGTGAAAAACTCTACATCCCTCGAGTTCATCTGGCAAACCATCAGGCAGCACTTTGGTTTCCAAGTCACTGGGGCTCAGTTCATTGACTTTTCCGAAATACACCTGGCTGCTGATGAGCGCCCCGAAGATCTGTACCAGCGCCTCACAGCATTCGTAGAAGATTCATTGCTACGTGCCAACGGCTTAACCCACAATGGCCAAGCAGTGCAGGAGGATGAGGAGTTAACACCTACACTCGAAAACTTTGTGGTCCTCACTTGGTTACGCCTCATTCACCCCAGTCTCCCACGACTGGTTAAGCAGCGTTATGGTACAGAGTTGAGATCCCGTACTCTTGCCTCGATCAAACCTGAGATCTCGCAGGCCCTCAATTCCTTACTCGAGGAAATCCGCACGTCGGATGATGCCAGAATCCTGCGTGCTGCTGTTGCAGATGATTTTCGTCGCCCTCGTCAGAGTAACAGGGGTGTTCCTAGAGCCCGTCCCAGACAACCCCGCCAAGACAAGGTCTGTCCTCTATGTAAACAGGTTGGCCGTTCTATGACAAACCACTTCCTCAGTCAGTGTACCTTCCTCCCCGACAGTGACAGGCGTTTCATGGTGAAAGCACGACAGATCGCCGGCATCCTTGACAATGACCAAGAAACTGAGACCAGTCCTGATTCTGATTCACCAGACCCTGACACAACATTGCCAGGCCCGGAGATGGTGGCCTACCGTGTGCAGACCCGCCTGTCCCCTTACATGGATGTCTTTCATGATCATCGAGTCGTGCGCGTCACCCTCGACAGCGGTGCAACTGGAAATATGATACGCCATTCAACCGCGAAACACCTCGGCTGTCCGATAATCTCAAGTGCCCAGTCCGTCCAACAGGCTGATGGCTCGTCTCAGCTCCAGGTGATAGGAGAAATTCGTACCACCTTCACCCGGGACCACACAAACTTCGCGTTTGAAGGTCTCGTAGTTGAGAATCTTGATGTTGAGGTACTTGCCGGTACCCCCTTTATGGAGACGAATGACATCGCTGTCCGACCCGCTAAGAGAGAGGTACTACTAGGCAATGGCTCCGTCTACACGTATGGGTCCAAATCTCCACCCAGCCCTCATGCAACCGCACGTAGAGCATTTGTCCTACGTGCCCCTGCTCCATCCCAGACAGTGTGGCCTGGAGAGTTCATGGAAGTACGTCTACCAGACGATGCACCTTCTGACTCGGAGTACGCACTAGAGCCTCGCATCGACGCACCCAGTGCACACAATCTGAAGCCATCCCAGTTGTGGCCACAACCTGGTGTCGTTTCCAGCGTTGCCCGAGCCATACGGATTCCTAACCTATCAAGCGTACCCCGCACTCTCAAGCGCCACGAACACTTCTGCCAAGTCATCCCTGTTTTTGAGCCTCCCGAAGTCCCATCATCACCCCCACCTACTGCTCAGCGTCCGTTGCCACCCTCCAGTACAAGTTACTCTGCATCCGTTCAGGTTGATCCAGACAACACCCTCCCCCAAACCGTTCGTGCAGACTTCCAATCACTACTTACAGAGTACGACACTGTATTTGACCCGCAATTCCCCGGGTACAATGGAGCCGCTGGCGCATACAAGGCCTAAGTCAACATGGGTCCTGTCGAACCTCCTCAACGGAAGGGTCGCCTCCCCCAATACGCACGGGATAAGCTCATCGAGCTCCAGGAAAAGTTTGACGACCTAGAGAATCTTGGAGTCTTCCGCCGCCCCGAAGATGTGGGTATCACCATTGAATACCTCAATCCATCTTTCCTTGTAAAGAAGCCTAATGGTGGTTCCCGTCTCGTCACCGCCTTTTCTGATGTGGGCAGATACAGCAAACCACAACCATCCCTGCTACCCGATGTTGACTCCACGTTACGGCTCATCGCCCAATGGTCACACATAATTGTCACTGACCTTACAAGTGCTTTCTACCAGATCCCTTTAGCCAAAGAGTCCATGAAGTACTGCGGTGTCGCCACCCGCTTTAAAGGTGTACGGGTGTATGCCCGCTCCGCTATGGGAATGCCTGGCTCAGAGACTGCTCTAGAGGAGGTTATGTGCCGTGTTCTAGGCCCCTTACTTCAAGATGGAGCCGTGGCCAAGATCGCCGATGATTTATACTGCGGGGGCAACACCCCTCAAGAGTTACTCCACAACTGGAAGAGGGTCCTGCAAGCTCTTCACAAATGCAACCTGCGTTTGTCAGCCCACAAGACCATAATCAACCCCAAGTCAACCACTATCCTTGGTTGGATTTGGTCTGCCGGTACCCTGTCTGCCAGTGCCCACCGCCTCAACACCCTCGCCGCGTACCCTGTGCCAAACACCGTTGGTCGTTTGAGATCGTTCATTAGTGCGTACAAAGTCCTGTCTCGTGTTATCCCACGGTGCTCTAGTTATCTAACCCCGCTCGATGCCGTCACGGCTGGACGTACTTCACAAGAATCCATCACCTGGTCTGATAGTCTCAGGGCTGCATTCCATAATGCTCAGAAGGCCCTATCCTCAGCCCTCTCTATCACCTTACCTAGACCTGAGGACCAACTATGGCTCGTCACTGATGGTGCAGTTAAGGACCCAGGAATAGGTGCCACCCTCTATGTGACGCGCAACAACAAGCTACACATCGCCGGTTTTTTCAGCGCTAAGCTGCGGGGCACTCAGACAACATGGCTTCCATGCGAAGTAGAAGCCCTCTCCATCGCTGCTGCTACAAAGCACTTCAGTCCATACCTCATCCAGTCATCCAATAAAGCCTGTATCCTAACGGACAGTAAGCCATGCGTCCAGGCTTATGAGAAGCTATGCCGCGGCGAGTTCTCCGCAAGTCCTCGCGTATCTACTTTCCTGTCAGTTGTCAGCCGCTACCAAGCCTCAGTGCGACACGTCTCCGGCGCCTCTATCCTCCAGTCAGACTTCGCAAGTCGAAATGCTGCCCCTTGTGAGAATGAAACCTGTCAGATTTGCCTGTTTATCGCCTCAACCAGAGATTCTGTTGTCCGAGCCGCGACTGTCCAGGACATCCTCCAAGGCAATGCCCGCCTCCCTTTCACCAGCCGTCCGGCCTGGTTGGCCATACAGTCTGAATGCCCAGACCTACGCCGCACGCACGCACACCTTGTCCAAGGCACAAGGCCTTCCAAGAAGCTCACAAACATCAAGGACGTCAAACGCTATTTGCAGGTCGCCTCAATCGCAAGTGATGGCCTGCTCGTCGTCCAACGTCATGATCCCTTGTCACCGACCAGAGAGTGTATTATTGTCCCGCGCCAGGCCTTGGATGGCCTCTTGACAGCCCTTCACATTCAGCTCAGCCACCCTTCTTGTCACCAGTTCAAAATGGTTGCCAAACGTTATCTGTTTGCCCTCGACCTGGACAAGGCAGTCTCCCGTGTTTCTGATGGATGCCACTCCTGTGCAGCAATTCAGAGATCACCAACAGCACGAATTGACCAGTCCACTTCGCCTCCACCTGAAGCTATTGGGCAGTCCTTTGCGGCAGATGTCATAAAACGTTCTCGCCAACTTATCTTTGTACTCCGTGAAACAGTGACCTCTTACACGTCCAGTCTCTTTCTTGAGAACGAACGCCACCAAACTTTGCGTGATGCCATTATAAAGCTTTGCGTGGAAATGTGCCCCATGGATGGTCCACCTGCTGTGATCCACACCGACCCTGCACCCGGATTCAAGGCCCTTGTCAATGATTCACTCTTAAAGAAACACAGAATCACAATTGAGCTTGGCCATGCCAAAAATCCCAACAAGAACCCCGTTGCAGAGAGAGCAGTCCAGGAATTGGAGAATGAGCTGTTACGTCAGGAGCCTCTCGGTAGTTCTGTCTCTCCCCTCACCCTTGCCATAGCCACTTCAGCCTTAAACTCACGTATCCGTTCAAGAGGGCTTTCCTCTCGAGAAATGTGGACCCAGCGGGATCAGTTCTCAAACAAGCAGTTACCCCTCGCAGATGACCACATAATTTCCCTCCAGCATGAGCAGCGTCTCTCCAACCATCCTCACAGTGAACGTTCCAAAGCTCCTGTGCAGTCAAGGCATCCTACCCCCCTGATCGATATTGGTGATCTTGTGTACCTTCATTCTGACCTCAACAAGTCTCATGCTCGTGACCGCTATCTCGTTGTAGCCATTGATCCTCCATTCTGCAACATCAAAAAGTTCATTGGATCCCAGTTGCGAAGTTCATCGTACCATGTCAAGCTATCTGAGTGCTTCAAGGTCCCATCTGACTTGGGTGATCCCTTCCGTGCCTCTCCGACCCTGCGCAAACACGACTCTGATTCTGACGACGAAGATGGTCCTACTACAACGACTCACCCTCCACCCTCTTTGCCTGCCATCCCTGAGGCCATCGCAGCTTCCACACACCCACCAGTTGTCAACCCTCAGTCTTACAGTCCAGCCCCTGCCTCTCCCGTTGACCATACCACGGATGATTTCGCTACACAGTCGCCCTGCCCTAATCCTTCCCCACTGGAGTATGCAGCCACCTCCGCGGTGCCTTCTCCGCCTGCCCTACGGAGATCATCGCGCACCCGCCGTCCTCCTTCTCGTTTCGCAGATTATGACACTGAACTTTGAACACCGAACTTTGAACACTGAACTTTGACTCGCCCGTGCGTGTCAATTTGTTAGTTAGTCTTAAGTGTATTTTAAATTGTTTTTAGTTCTTGTTTCTCCTTAAAAAAAAAAAAAGAAAGAAGTCACGCCAGTACCGGTCAGCGGTATCTGGGTTGAGCATGCGCTTTGAACGGCTTCTCCTCATGGCGTCGGCCATATTGTTTGTTACTCGTTCGGAGTCTAGTTTTCCTGTTGTGATTAAAGCCTTTCACTATCGGGACGTGCCTTGGTTCATTGTGTTAACTCCCCTACTGGCGCAAAAGCACAGAACTCACTCAAAAGCATTTTGATAGACTCATTGAAGGACTGGAGAGAGTGACACCAAAAGCTTACAACTTTTTGGAAAAAGCTGGTGGTGCTGATGAAGAAGGTTTAAAAAATAATGAAAGAATGAACAAAATTGCCAAAAGTAAGTGAACAGGAAAAAAAACCAACAAACCAACAAGGACAAGTTCATCTTTAAGAAGCAGAAGCTCAATACTGCAGACACATTCTGACTTCTGATGTACCCTTACTGGCTATCAAATCTGGCCAAGGTCAAGCCTATTACCTAGTTGTCATTATGCCACCTATTGAAACTCACATTCTAAGATTGCTTGGAATGATCAACTATCTGGGCAAGTTTGTCGTGGATAGTTTTTTCTGATATGTCAGAATCTCCAAGGAGCCTTCAACCAATTAAGCTCACTTAATTGTCAAATCCATGAAGAAAGCTTTCACAAATACAGCAAGATGATTTCTGAGCCACCACTACTCTGCTGGGTAGATGAAAAGGAAAAAATTGAAAAGCAACTGTGGCCTGGGTGCAGTTTTACTTCAAGCTGGTAGACTGTGGCTTTGCAAAGTTGAACAATGACTCAGACAGAGCAGAGATCTATACAGATATAGAATAGGTGCCCTGTATCAGTGTTTGGTTGCACAAGATTTTATCTCTATCTGAGTATCTCCTCCATACATAAGAAAATATTAAATAAGAGATAACCTTAGCCAAAAGCATTATAATAGTGCACCCACTCCAAAAGTACCACTTCAGTCTCGTTTACAGAGTAGAACTCAGATGTTCTTCAGTCAATCAATCAATCAGTCAGTCAGTGATTCAGTCAGTCAGTCAGTCAGTCAATCAATCAATCAATCAAGTTTATTGTGTTTATGTGAGGCATGGTTACCCAGTTGCCTGAGCCAGAGGCTCATGTATAAAACGGAAGACTATAGAAACTATGTACAAATAATGCTATAAATACGAGGATAAAAAAATCAGTTAAAGTTAAATTGAATGTATAGTGGTAAGAAGGGAAATATGAGAAATACATGTACAAATAAACGATAATAACTACAGACAAGAGTTGTATTGACAGCTGGGTCCTAATGTGCTGAAATCAAAAGCCTTGAGCTTACAAATGAACTCACTTATATTATTTGATTTTTTATATCACCACCCCTACTTCTTAAGTTATCTCTGGTTTGGGAAATTTGGAAGAAGTTTTTAAGTATTCTGGACCATTAGAGTTCCTGCACTTGTACAATAAAATAAGAGAACCATTATAGCGTCTTTGTTCAAGAGACTGGATATCACTCAAGGATAAGATAGTATCATAATCAAGATTGCCGCCTAGATTTAGTAAAGTTTTAAGTGCATATTTGTTGACTGACTCTAGTTTAGAGCTTAAAGTTTTATTCATTCCAATAAGTAGTGGACTGACTTATCCAAGTGAGGAAGCAGGTAAGCCTTGTAAAGTGTTAGAGACACGCTGTGAGGCATCAGTCTTTTGAGTCATCTTAGAGCACCGATCTTGGCATAGACTTTCTTAAGCATGTCGGATATGTGCTCATTGGAAGTCAGTTTGTCATCAATAGTCACCCCAAGAATTTTAAGTGAGTTTGACATGTAATTCCACCTTAGAGTCACCAATGAAGAATTCAGGGACATAAAAGTGACTACCAAGTATCATAACTTGAGTTTAAATACTGTTAACAATGAGATAATTTTGAGGAAACCAGGTGACCACGATGTCAAGGTCCAGGTTTAGCCAGGTTTCCAGGGGTGTTGATGTCATAATTAGATGCATAAGTTGTAGTATCATCAGCATAATCAGACGCAGAGAAGAGATTTGTCTGGCAAACTTTAGGTCATTGAGAAAAAATTTTAAATAACAAGGGACCAAGTGGACTACCTTCAGGTACACTGCATTTGATTGGACGCCATTCAGAGAATAATTTTATGCCATGAAACTTGACCCTTTGTTGACGATCAGTCAAGTATGATTGAAAGATGGCAATAGCATCATAATTCAGACCATAGGCCTGCAGTTTAGCCTATAGTAGATTGTGACATATCAAATCAAATGCTTTAGAAAGGTGAATGGCAATAGTTCCAGTTACATGTACTTTTTTAGACTCAAGAGCCAGTCTCCAATCATCCACAATCTTAAGCAAAGAAGTGCAACAAGAATGGCCTCTCAAGAACCTGGACATATTCAGAGAGAAGTTAGAATTGAAAGCATCATAAAGTTGGTTGTACATAGTCAGTGATACCCCCTGGAATGGAAAATCCTGAGGGGTGGGGGGGCAAATCAAAAAAGGCCCCTGTGGGGGGTATGGATATTTTCTGGAACCACATATTCACCCTTTAAACCCTAAGAGTGATCAGCATCTAATTTCGTATGTACATGAGCATTGATGTCAATAGATTAACACTCACCTTTCAAGTTGCTTCTCCTCTGAGATGATAACAGAAGTTGAATTAAACTCTTCGGTACTTGTTTTCCTCTGAATTGAATCAATAATACCATCCACTAGATAAACCACTACTCAGTAGATTGTGTGGCTGATTGTGTTCACACCAATCTACTGGGTGGTGATTAATCTGGTGGACAGCAATGAAATTCAACCAGCTGTGGGAAAAGGAACTGTTTTGTCTGTACACCTAGGTGTCATAAAGCCTGTAGCTGTTGGATTATGGTACTCAATTGGAACTCAGAATATTCTGGAACTTAGCTGTAAGAAGGCAAAACACATATGGATCAACATATCAATCTGGAGTGACTACAGTACACATAAATGCACACATAATAGAAAAGAAAATGGTTTTAAGCTCTTCATCTGAAAGGAGTTTTAAGTGTACTTGAATTTTGGATGCAAAATCAAAAACAGGCTTCTACCTCAGTTGTCACAAACTAGAAATAGTGAGCAAAACAAAAATTCTACAATCAATAGAAAACAGAACTTAAAAAAATTAATACAGTGATGAGGATGTTCAAAACTTACTCAATATTCACAGCAATGTTCATACAGAGTTGTCTCTCACAGTCCGGGTGTTTTTCAATGGATCTCTGTTTATAAAAGTTCATTACAACAAAAAATGATTGCCATTTAGATGTGTATGCATTATTTTCACCCACCTACATACACTGTATAACTATGAAATATATATCAGAAAATAATTCTATAAAGTTAAGATAAAATGGAAAAATACAGTAAGGAACAGGTTCAAGCATGCAACCAGCAGAATCACAGTGTGACTAAATATTTCTTTTTTTTTGTTTTTATAATTACCATCTTCCTCAATCATGTTTACAATTTAACAATATTTAATTAACTAGCTAACTGCTACTGGCTAGGTTTTGACTAAATAATGGTTAGTTTGCAAAGCTGTAGATTAATTACAAGAAATAAAATTATTTTTAACAATCACATGATTGTTTACATGCACAATTACAAAAGTATATTAATAAACTACAAATTAAAAAACTGACTTTAATTATGGATACAGTTCACAAAGGTACATGAATAATTAAGATAACTTATTGTACCAAATGAAGCTTTAAGTTATCAAATTCAAATTGTTGTTAAAAAGATTTCCTTTCTCAAACATTCTTCAAACATATTTAATAGGCCATTTTACAGTTGTGTACTTAGTTACCAAACCTTTGATTTGGAGTGAGGCTGAAGGTGACCTTGTCATGATAGAGACCTGTAACTAGTTAGCATGATAACAAAGTGATTTACATTTGAAAGGCAGCAAGGTTTGTATCATAACAAGGTCACCCTTGGCAACCAAGCACACAACTGTAAAACGGACTATTCAATTTTGTACATAATTCATTCTTGTTAGATTTAAAGGAAATATGCTTTTCAGTTTGATGTTAAGTTAACAACATTACTTAAAGTGGTTCAAATATGGTTTTGTTTCTTTCTACTGACAAGTCCACAAGTACGATGTTCCTTACTAATTAATTAATATTTTGTCATAGACTCCATTCCAAAAACAGATTGGAGAAAAAAGACACTCATAAAAAAATACAAAATATCATTTCTGTGATCTGATAACAGAAGAAGTAGTTGGGGTTAGAAAAATAGCCTACCAGTATTTCTTAAAGTAATTCCTTTGTTTATATAATAGAGTTTTTAAACACTTTGTTCCAAAGGAGCAAACATATAAATGGGATTCATTTGCAGCCTTCAGTGGCACCAGGATGCCTCCAAAACTTGCTTTTGTTTTAAATGAAATTCTTCTCTGTCCTTAGCCTGTTTACTTGGTCTTTCTTATTTTTCTTTTGTAAAAAAAACTAATAACAGTCATGACGTTTGAAATTTTCCAGATCAAGGATAACCTTGAAGTTGGGTGTATAATAGAATGCAGTTTTAAATGGACTGATTGCATGCCTTGGACCTGTCCATACTAAAAAAATCACTCTTCATTCCTGCATCACTGACAACATCAAAAGACTCCATATTTGAAAGGTCATGATAAAAGCACATCAGTAGTGTATCTAACATTTCTATCAAAGAAGTTTTTTTTTTTAATAAAAACACTTTTACTCTCATTTTGTATTTCTTTGTTGTTCCACAGAATATGGGTGTATAAATTGTTGGGGTCCTCAACTTCTCTTTAGTTTGATCACCATTTTAATAGTCATAAGAAAAGGATTGGTTAAATTGGTATTAGGTTAATATCAACAGTTACCTCCCTCCTTCCTTCAAATTGCTTCCATACAACCAGAAAGTAAAGGGCAACAAGCAATGTCCTTAAAGGACTTTTAGGCGGAACCCGATTACTGCACTGCTCCATTTGGCAATGCTTAATTCATAAAATTAACACCCAAGTGATTAAAAAACTAGTTCTACACTGAGTTTACAATGGAATGAATTTAAACAGAACAAGTAGCTCAGATTAGTCACAGACACTTATTGGCATGAGAAATGACATGGTACCCTAAAATAAACTGACAAACTTCCAAGTCCTTAAGTAATAATAAAATCATAAACGTGGTAAATTGAAAATAAATAACATACAGGGTATAAAGGCTGATAAGAGGGATTCAATCACAAATTAATGCTCCCTTGTATATTTTGATGTAGAATGAACAAGACATTTGAACAATTAGTGAGCAAAGGAAAATTGTTTAGAGTGAAGCCACAGTGCTCAGAGTTTAAGAATGCATTTGGGACGAGAGGTAGAAGTCTCTCACCATGTAAGGATTGAAACTTTGTACTAGCTTCAGCATCATTACAATGATATTTGAAACAACAACCAGCAAATCTAATATATCAAAATTAACCCTCAGTGAAAGATAATCAATCAACTGTAATCGGTGCTGAGATGAATGACAGCTAAGAACCCTTAAAGGATGATTCAATCAACGACCGTCAATGACAATTAAGAATGCAAAGCTGCTGTTATTTATGCGTAAGAAAAACCTCCAAGGCACTCGTATCAGAAAGTAAGATCCCTGAAGTAATTCATTATCACGTGCATTAGCTTTAACATATCACTCTACTACATGAAACTCATCGTTAAGGTTCAGATTCTTTTAATCCTGCTAACTTTAAGCTTTCATTTTTCGATAAGAATATCCTTTACCTTAAATTGATATTTCTGTTCGCATGCTGTAACCAATAAATTCAAAGTCAATCGATTTCAGTAAAGGAACAATCTCAAATATATGGAACAAAACAAACGAAAAAACAAACAACAATGAGATACTGGGTAAACTATGTTTTTTTTTTTAAACAACGATCAGTATAATCAGTACATTCACTCCAAATAAACAGGAACATGATGAGATAGGCAACTTTCACTTTCATGGTAAGCAAAGGGATCTAATTTGTACATAAACAAGTGTTGTCGGAATAGCGACCTGCGAAACTCAGTTGAGAAGCTAATTAACTGTGCCATTTAACATTTCCTCAAGCGTATATGAATAAGAAATCTTGGACATCCAGTAAAACCATCTGATCAATGCATGCTCACTCAAGTTGGCAGACAATTACATACCTTTCTTTCCACTTTACTCGACGATTGCAAATGCCCGTTTATTGAAACTAAGCAACGACCGTTGTGCAACTGAAATTTGGATACATGAACTTTACAAGAGGAACTGTTTTACAAGCTCTTAGCCAAGCTGAAAGGACGAAATGCAAGGATTCTTGAGCTAAATCTTCGCACCATCGGCCTTTACGAGGGAATTAAGCCTCTCAATTCCGCTCAATTGTCAGTCACGTGATAAGGTAATCTTTGCTGAAAGCCGGAAGTTCTGACTATTTAAGAATATGTGACCTTTCAGGGGAAAACGTTCCGAACGGTTACCGTTTTTAAACGGATAGCCGTTCACCGGCCGTTCGATTGGATTGGCATACCGTTTGAACGCCTCAAGCTATCCGTTCTTGAATATTCATTATCCGTTCGAACCGTTCGAGCTATCCGTTTAAGAAACTTCATCATCCGTTCGAACGCCTCTAGCTATCCGTTCTTGAATATTCATCATCCGTTCGAACGCCTCCAGCTATCCGTTCTTGAATATTCATCATTCGTTCGAAAGGTTCGAGCTATCCGTTCGAGAAAATTCATCAGCCGTTCACTTCGCACTCTGGCAACGATGGTAGAAACATTTTCGGTGTGATCGCAATCCATATCTTCTCTCGTTGAATTCTGCATTTTGTGATTCTGTGAAATGGCGGTAATTGACATAGGTTGTTAGCAGTTACCAAGGCAACACATTTTTGATGGAGTGACAGGGAAGCTGGGATTATGGAAATTTAAACCCGAAGTTGAGAACTATGCTTTTCGCGTGCTAGTTTCTTGGTTGTACCTTATCTTAATCGGTCGAATTCAATGATAAAAATATTAATTATAATCCATTTCAATGCGCCGAAAGCGAAGTCGAGTTATTCAAACGATTAAGTTTCGACTCGTTTCAAGTTATCTTTTCACAGATTGTGTCAAATACCTCGCGTTACTTAACACCGCGTCACCCATCGCGTGACGCTTTCATGAAATAATCCTTCGCTTTGGCTCAAGACAAGACCTTGGCACGCCTGTGTCAGCACTCGTTTTGATGAAACCATCTATTCAAATAATTTCTACAGGCGATCACTTGTTTGACCGCTTAGCCGTTTATCCATTCGATCTCATCGGTGAGGCTCATCTCGCGTGAGAGGTCACATATGTCTTAGTGTTACCTTGTTGAATTTTGTGTGACAAGTTATATGTACTGAGACACAGCAAATTTGTCTGCACTTGCATTTCTTCTAAGCTCTTTAGGTAGGAAATAGGTGTAATAATTTCCATTTTGGTACTCATTTAGATCTGTTTCAACTCCGTTTGCTGTTGCAGTATCTCAGGAGAGGCGAGAGTAGTCCAGTGGTCAGTGCGCTGGACTCTGGGTTAAACGGCCCGGGTTCAAGTCCTGGCTGGGGCTTAACGTTGAGTCTTTAAGCAAGACACTTCACTCACATTGTTTCGTCTTCTCGGATAGGACGTAAAGCCGGAGGTCCCGTCTCTTAAAAAGGGTAAGGGGTAAGAGACGTTAATTTCCCACGCACGAGATTACTGTGTGCTGGATGTCCTCCCCTGGGGTGGGTTGGGTGGGAAAACAGCAGGTCCACATCAGCTTATACAGTTGCCAATAAATTCAACCTGCTTGAACAAATAAACATGATGATGATGATGAAGATGATGATGAAATCAGTTATTTCACAAAACACGTGTTCCAAAAACATTAACATACGTCCAAGTTGGGCTGTCTCAAAATAAGAGAAGGGGAATCAGGCAATACACCCTGTTCCCTGGACATCTGACCGGTTTAATTTCAACGACAGCAAAAAAGAAAACACCATTTCTAAATAAGAATGATTTCATACCATAAGAGGCTGCATGTGATTCACTTTAAAAAGGCCGTTTACTTGTTGGTTGTTTTGTTTTGTTTTGTTTTATTATTATTATTATTATTATTATTATTATTATTATTATTTTTATTATTATTATTAATATTTCAATTCAGATGATTACGAAGAGGAGATAAACTTATTGTTTCTAATTAATTTTTCATATTTTTTATTTGAAATAATACAATGTTCCGGCCTATCTCTTAAAGAACAGCTAGATCTTATTTTCGTTGTTTAGTGGTGAATGTGTCTCTAACAAGGGGGAGGCTTCTAAGTAGTGGTGGGGGGTGGGGAGCTTATCAGCTTCTGTTTACGGTAGGACATCAGTAAGATATTGATAATCACCCTTCGATTAATGTGAAAACATTCGAGGAAAACACCCACCGTGGATCGATCCATCAGTTTAAAAGGAAAATCCTGTCTCAGGAATCACTTCTATTGAAACTTTCCATGATCTTCAACAAATAAAAATTGGAAAAATTACCAAGAACAGCGAAATAAAGTTACAACAGTGAAACGAACTCAATTTAGGATTTCTGCGACAAAGTAGCATCTGACCTCCCTGGCTCTGCTGTTTCCACCTGGAACAATCTCAGGCCTCTTTGATAAAACGTCAAGTTAAGCGGCCGTTCTAGCTCATTCTTTTCAAGTGAGAACATGATGTTAGTGTAGCTCTGGACACAGGTGCGATTTTCAGTAACGACCATTAAGTGATGAAGTAGTGTTGACCTATCTGTGGTTGATTTTGAAGGTTGCACGACTGTTTTAAACATACAAAAGAAAACAACCACTCTTTAATTTTATTTCCTCCTTGTTAGTGAGGCACAGGTTTACCAAACTCTTCTGATGTAACTTGAACGTTAGTAAATCTGCGAGCCATAGCAGATCTATACTCTGTGTACGAGAAATAAGATAAGTGCATGGGATACCAACGCTTGCTTTTGTGGCGCAAGACCGAAAGAGAAACTGGGCGCAAAGGGCGAAAAGAAAGTCTGCTTACAATCTTTTCTCTTTTTTTTTCGGTTTATTCGCTTCAAAGCTTGATATGAGTGAACACTTCAGCAGTGAAGAGGTGACAATGCTGAGATGACTCTTGGTGTCTGCTGATCGAATGGTTCAGTGTATAACAATTCAAGGGAGGACGGGGGGCTTGTGGAACGAAATAAAAAAGTTGTAACTGGAATAAAAATCAACAGGCAAACAAGAAAAGGTAGCAAAACCACATTAAGACAGGTCAGACGCGAAAGGATTTGGTATTTCACAAGTCAGGCGGACAGATTCTGCTACAAGTTAAAGGAAGAAAAAAAGCAAAATCAAAACCATGAAAATTCACCAATTTCCTCTCATCCAGAGGTTTTCCCATACTAGTCTGTTGAATTTAAAATCGCAGACAAATATTATTCAGTGCGTAATGCGTTCAGCTGTAAAAGAGCTATTTCAATGAATGCACTTTGGTCCCGAGCAACAAGGATAGAGGTCCTGTCTACTGTCTTTTTCAAACACTCTCATGCCATCTGTACTTTCTTTAGCTATAAAGACACAAAGATATTTCACGACCATCCTTTAATATATCAATAAAAGTGAGAGTACAGAAAAGAAAACGCTGAGCAAAATTAAATCAAGCTAAATTGCTATTTATAATGACAAGAAAGAAAGACAAGCATTTAAGCCTGCTGTAACCACCAAGTATCAACTTAAACTTTACTAATCACGACAGATTTTCAAAAAATCTTCAATTTCAAGTATCATTAATGCAAGGGATCGAAAAACAAGCCTACTTGAAAGCACAAAGCTGTCTGTGCACTAATCTTAGCCCAAGGAATTATTCTTCTGATTCTTTTCTCGCACCGCTTTTCTTGTTGAAGAGGAAATCAGTTTGTCAGCTCACACTGAAACTGACCTC
The DNA here is from genome assembly GCF_964205215.1 of Stylophora pistillata. Classification (NCBI taxonomy): domain Eukaryota; kingdom Metazoa; phylum Cnidaria; class Anthozoa; order Scleractinia; family Pocilloporidae; genus Stylophora; species Stylophora pistillata. Next base: position 36,812,046 of record NC_142521.1, on the reverse strand, counting down.
TCAGCCTACTTTTCTTGTGAAAAGCAGAGCCTATTTCGGCCAAAAGTCACGTCTAGGATGTACGCTAAACTCTTTCGCTCTAATAACCTAAGAAATCCGCTTAGCGTTCTGAGTGAAATGGAACACTGAGTAACAACTAGGTATTTTAATGTTGACTCAGAACTTGCATTTCCTGTTCTCAGGTTAAAGACGTTTCCAACAGAATAATAGAGTACTGACTCTGAAAGGCGCGAGATGAAAGAGGTTGAAATAAATCACAGCCAAATTGAACAATTTTATAATCAATCTGATAGAGGGCAAACCAAATTATATTATTTCAACTATCTCAATGGATAGACGATATTAAATGGCCACGCGGAGATACGAAATTTCTCTGCGAGTGTTAAAAAATATTTCAATACAAGAAGAGAAATTTTGTATCTCCCAGCGGCCATATAATATTCTGTTTATCATATAAACACCAATAAAAAAGCCAAACCGTTCATGTTCACTTTTGCTGCGAAAGGCACAGTTTGTTATGCAACTACAGTTAGGTTTTAATTTCTCTTGTAAAGATAACGTTATTTTCACTTGTGACTATATCACAAGTCGCGCGAAAACTCACCCGGTATTTCATTGGTGTAAATATAATAAAAAGTGTTCCTCTACACTGTATTCTAACTTGCATGTCACGCAGATTTAAGATTAAGCCTTGCCATCGTTACTGTTTCATGTAAATTTGTATTTTGCGGTTCTCATCACATGAAAAAGTGACCAGGATATCAATTAAGTAATAGCAATAACATTATGATTAAAACAGGTAGCATAGCAGTAACAGTTCTCTTCTATCTTGCTCTCACAACATACGACTTGTGAACAGCCTAGTTATTCTAAAAAAAAGTACTCTGCTCATTACTCGCTCAATCATCTGCCATCGAAACAATTAATCTAAACACTCACTCATAATCATCGTCTTTACCCTGATTATTACCATCACAGTCATCATCACCATCACTATAGCCATCATCATCGTCGTCGTCGTCATCATCATCGTCGTCGTCGTCATCATCATCATCGTCATCGTCATCATCATCATCGTCATC
>NC_142521.1:36638464-36648464 GCF_964205215.1 Stylophora pistillata | reverse complement strand
CAACACAACGAAAGAAATAACTTTGAGATCCTAGAATACTTATACCAATGAATACGTGTGTTGCGTTAAGCAAAGTATTAACTTAATTTAGGCTCAAACGTGTTGCAGTGCGTCCAGATCTCCTATTACAAGCTACACGTCTGGGATGGTCATCCCTGGATGCGAAAGCAACTTCGCTTTCTCTAGTTTCCTCGTCGGACTCGATGTCACTGTTGTTTCCACCTTTAAGAATCCTTTCAATTCTATCAACTTCTTCCTGCGAAAGTTGATAGCATTTTGAATCAATTTCGTTAGAGGTGATAGCGACACAAACACGTGTTGTAGAGCGTTTTCAAGGATTGATATTTCAAGCATTTTTAGGTTTGCCTTTTGTTTTATTAAGTCTCGCCTTTTCGCCCCTACGTGCTATTTTGATGAATGTATAGTTTTGATCATTTATTTATAGTGTGTGCTTGAACTTGGCTCAGCACTTACCGTGCTAGACATTTTAATCTCTTGTTATGGTTGAGGATAACTAGTTTGCTAGGTGGTCATGTTTGAGTTGGTAAAACTGACCTTGAGTTTTACCCACACTGAACATCCTGTTTTGGAAATTCCCACGGTTAGCTAACCCAAACATGTCTGTGATTTTTGTATTTAAAACTGGAGCACTCCTCGCTGAAAGTAGCAGAAAATAAGCAGTGGAACAAGAGAGAGGAAATTAGCTGTAGTAGAAGCAGCAGTATAGGAGAACAAAGAAGAAAATTACAGAGTCTCAGTACCTTTCGTTAATTCGCCAAGCGAGTGGTAAAACCCCCACAACACACGGTCCACAATGGAATAGGGCGAATTTTTGTGGTCTTCGTACGCTTCTTTAAACAGGAACATATCCTCAGTTTCGATATTGTCCAGCCACATAATATCCATTACATTTTCGGTAACCTGCAGTTCATTTGCAGTTCTGTCCTCGACTAAGAGACCCTTTAGGAGGAGAGCCAAGAAAAAAGCCCATTTCTCCCTTCGTCGACCGTGTTTCACAGCGACAACTTCTCCTGCTTTGAACAAAATTTCACAATGAAGGACGGACTGCTGACAGGGTGCTTGTTGAGTGTCACCCTGTAGCAGAGTACTTGTTGTAACATTTGAACCTGGCTCACGCTGTTGCAACGAGAACGGTATTGCACACGGCAATTGACCAGTATCTTCTTTGCTTTTGTCTCTGACAGTATGTTGTCGAACACTCTTCCCGAAAGATGAAGCGAATTCCCTTAACTCGTTTGTGTCGCTAAGGGATAGTTTCTCCATTTGATCTACGATTAGGGATATGGATGGCTTGGGAGGAGGAGGAGAATCCAATACTTTGTCCGGATAATAGCTTTTGGGCCCGGTGAGGTAGTGTAAATGCCCACGATACATTCTCTTCTCCAGTTCCCTTACACAGGCTGTGCGTCTAATTCCGTACTCGAGTTGAGTAGGAATGGGATCCTCTTGTCTCATGAGCGAAAAAAATTTTCAAGCATAAGGTTGACCAGCGCAGACAATCAAATTTGGGCTAGAAGGTCTTCAGCACCTAACTCGGAGAGAAAATTTTGCAGTCGCGTTAGGCTGCCACGCATCATCTCCATTGATCCCCTTGTTGTGTATGACAACACTTGGTCGGGACCTTAAGTTGCTGTTCGACTTTTCCTCTGTTTGTTCGTCCCACATCATTAAGAATTCCACTAGTTTGTCCAATAAAGACATTGCCTCATGAAATGAAAATCTCGCGGCTCCCCTCTAATGGTCAATGTCAAACACCTGAGCGTATGGACGGACAAAAGATGACAGTTTTATCAAGGGCTCAGCGTTTGTATACTCTCGTTCAATTTTTTTTCTTTTTTTTTTTTTTTTTTGTACAAATGCTCTGAATATCTCAACAAAACGTGCCTTAAATTGGATTTAATATTTTTTTCAGTGCAACAAGCAATGTCAGTAATAATATCATCGACTGAATATCTACTTGTAAAGAAATACAAAAATGTATATACTGGGACAATGAGTCCCAATACAATAAATACAATATTGAACGCCGAATACAATGTATACGCATAAAACTTCAGTAAAAGTACGATCTGTCGTCCTGACACAACCGAGCAAAAAACATCAGAAGGGTACGTTAATTTGACCGTAAAGTATCTTTATTCTGTTGTCATTTAATTGCAAGAACTAGCGCATACTTATGGTTAGCCCACAGAACTATATTGTGCTACGGAAACATGTACGCATAAAAGTCTTACTTTCTCCAGCTTGAGTGACTTGAAACAATTTTTCACGAACAGGTTTGTAGTATTCAGTTAGCTTGAACCTAAGAGAATATATATAGAGATAAATTAAATAAATATTACTTCACTGAAAAACTCGATCATAACAGGTAGCAGGGGAGGGTGTAGTGGCGAGAGCACTCATGTTCCCCCGATGTGTCCTGGGTTCGACTCCCGAACCCGGCGTCAATGTGGGTTGAGTTTGTCGTTAGTTCTCCCCTTGCTCCGACAGGTGTTTCTGCGGGTTATGCGGTTTTCCCTCGTCATAAAATCAGCACTTCAAAAAACCCTTTCGAAAACGAAATCAATACAAATTTAGAACATAGCTAGCAGAGTCGCGCAATTAAATTCATTATACGTTAGCGTGCTCAAAATCCCGATAGTGCACGCTGATAGCGTCAGCAAATCCGACTTCGCCAGAACTTTTTTTTTCGCGCGAGCGGCCATTGTTAGCGCGGGAAAAAATAATATATTTCGCGACAATAATGGATACAAATAGAAACTCGGCCTACTAGTCCGAAAACGAAGACAATGTTTCGACCTTTTCCCTTGGGCTAGAGCTCTTAAATGAGGCAGAAAGAGAGAAAAACATATGAAAAGGAGACTCGGAAACAGCGCCGTCACGATTCGCTTCAACTGATATTGTTGTCCGTTTTTCGCGTCGGATTTGATGCACAATTCCACCGGCTATGTTCTAAAACAATTGGTTCATGCTTTCAGCTGTGCACTATCGAGTTATGGAGCACGTGGGAAGTTTGGAGAGCACTCAAGAAGCTAGAGTTTCCCTCGGCTATCGCCTCGGGCAACTCTTACGCTTCTTTCGTGCTCTCCAAACTTCCCGCGTGCTCCATAACTCGATAGTGCACGCTAAAGCATGAACCAATTGTTAAGTAGTTCCTTTTACAGCACAACCATAAAACTCAACTGTAAAGCCTAAATCATAAAGCCATACGCAATAATACCGTCATTGGACAAAACAATTTAGGATCGGGTCATGTATGATAGTAACTTTTGAATACTTTACCCTTTTTCCATTAAAAATGGCAACATCAATGACAAGAAAATTTACAAATGGGAATTTACAGTGTTCACATTAAGACCATAAACTAAAGGCGGAAAAGTACGCGCGACCAACAGGTTTTCGCGCCAATATATTCGCCATGCTTGTGCAATGTTTTACATTTTTCATTCATTAGTAAATCAATTAATCCTCTTTGAAATGGGAGATTTAAAACAATCCTTTCTACAAACAAAAGCGCAGTTCTAACGGATTTGTCCCATACACAGAGGAAAAAGCATATAGAAAACATTATCCGCAACAAGAAAAAAAGGTTCTTTAGCACGTTAAAGCTAGTTGAGCGGTAAGCGGTGCATTTGCTAGAAACAGTCAAAGTACCACCAAAGGATCGAAAAGGCTCATTTTTTTACGACGTGTACAGTTAAGGGATGAACCTTTGAAAAGCGTATTTCCCGATGAATTTGCCGTATGCCAGGGCCGAATTCTTCGCTTGCCGATCGATTGCCGATTACTTCACATATGTCAATGTATGTCATTTCATATATGTCAATGTAGAAAATAGTTCAAGGACTGTTAATGTTCGACAATATTCATATTCATGGTATTGAACTGGAACTAGCCTGCAGTCGAGGCTCATGCGGGAAAATCTTTTCACGTGCAAACATTTTTAACGAGACTCCCCCGCATGAGCCTCGACTGTAAGCTAGTTCCACGCATAATCGGTGCTTATTTTCAAAAGTTATCATATGAACCGATCCTGAATTGTTTTGTCCAGTTCGAGTCCAGTGTATTGCGCAAAGTTGAAAGGGAAAGGCGTTGAAGGGGCGGACGGATGATATTTTCTTAAAAAAATATTTAACCACTGTTTCCATCCGAGATCCTTTGCAGTCGTTTGTTTTTGTTTTGGAATCGCGCTATTGTTAAATGGCGAACTCTGGTAGTCATTCACAAACACTATTAAAAAGAAAAACAAAGATTTGGTGAAGAATACAGTAAACAGATTTGCAGCTAAATATTTGAGACTGAAAAATCATAAATCGAGTCTGTGTATAAAACTTGTACAAAGCTTACATGATGTTGAAGGAAATTGTTCGGCTTCAACACTAAATAAAATATAAAAAAATAACCAATATTGGCCAAAACTGATTTACTTTACGCATTTCAATTATAGAATAATGACTTGTACAAATGAGATCGCTTACATACATATCTCAGGATCTCAAGTAAAAATCAGTCAAACAATTATTCTCACCTGAAAAAAATCTCCCCGGAGTCTCTAGTTCCATCGTAGGAACAATGCAATAACATTTCTGCAAAAGCACTGTCTGTAGTGTTACCGGAACCCATGGTTGTTTTCCTTGCCCTCCATAAATCATACACAGACTCTCGAAGTCGGATAACCATTGCCGAGCCGGGCAGACTCGGCCTTCCTCTAGACCGCTTCTTCGGCGGCATCAACTTCTCAAATGACGTTTTTCACCGTCATACATGTAAGAACTAAAAACTATTTACTGCTATGGATAATACGATAGTTTGTTGTTCGCACATGATTCAAGATGGAACTTTGAAAGCCCTAATTAGTAAGATGGAAGAAGATATCAAAGCGATTCCGCAACTACGAGGAAAATAGCGTATTTTTGATATATGAAAAATGATCCGGGCGCGCAAGGCATCTCGGTTGGAAATGGGCTTTAAAATACTGGAGAGGGTATCGAGAGCTTGGTGAACACAAATTAATCGAAATTAAGCAGACCACAACATTTATACTGACCATGGTTTATTATAGGATTCTCGGCGCGATTCGGTAATCTCAAAATGATGCCTTTCCGATGAACGTGATCTGGACTTTGACTGAAACCTAGAGCGCTTAAATCTAGGAATAAAACACCAATTTTCAGTTTAGACACTGATTTACATAAGCACAGGGTTCAAAAAAGCCAAATTATATCGATAGACAAGTACAAATCCTCCGAAGTTGATTCAAAGTGTACAAGGATTTTGGAATTGCTGCGAACAAATCGATAACAAAAGACATCAAAATGTTTTTTTTTTTTACGACATGAGTCCATTGCTATAATGGATAAGAAAAAATGGCCAGTTCCGAAAAAGATAATAACAATAACAACAAAAATTTATCGACCTCAACATCAACCAAGACAATCACAAGAAATTAATGAAAGAAATAAATGTGGTACCCATATTAAGTAATGTTCCACATAAGAACGATGGCAAACTTCATCGTTCCGTGGCATTGGGTCTTTCCCACATAGAATATCTTTGATTTCAAGAATAGGGAAGGAGCTCGTTACAAAAATAAAATCCATTTGCATCAAATAGATTTTAGGTAATGTTCGTGCTTAACCAATCAGAACAGCAGAAGACAATAGATATTAATTTTGCTTCTTTGATGAAGTTCCCCAAATACAATATCTTTTAAAAATTGTATGTTGTGCGATTGGGTCTCAAATATACTTGAAACCTTAAAAAAAATTAGACAAAATGCAACTTGAACCTTAACTTTTTAGCGGTTTTTGAGTCTAGGCCAATGAGATCACTAGTTGTTAAAATGAAAAACGTTGACATTCCATCGTGCATTGCCTTTCAGCGCTATCCTTGTTATGCGGATTATTACTTAAACCCAAAGTTCTGGTTAACATTTTTTTTAAATAAAGGATTCTAATCCTTTACTAATCACTGTGAGTGAAGAGTCTATTTTTATAGCTGCTATACTGATACTAGTAGTGTGGCAGGCGTAAACCAGCACCGATTTGCTCTTCCATGATCCATTTAGCTGTGATCGTCTGTTTTTTTATTTCAATATTGTATTAAACCGACCTGGACGTAGGTTTAAAGCTTTGATCAAATAGGTGCCGTAAAATACATGCAAATCGTCACCTTGGTCTTTCTTGCGATCTGCCACGCCTCCTTGGTGATCGTGACAGGTGTTGAGAACTGAAAGAGATGTGCCAACAAAAATGTAGATCAGAAATCAATTGTTCTATATTGCTTTGAGGAACTTCATATGTTTAAATCAAACTAGTAAACCGATCGGTGTATCAAGTTAAAATCATATATAGAAGCAAAGATAGATACAACATAGGATGAAATATAAAGTTATACTATATTTCGGCTTGCCAAACCAGCCTTCTTCAGGTGCGATGTTTTTTTTTTTTTTTAATAAAGGTGACATTTTTACGTAACAACGGAAATACGTGGGGCTACACTTAGAAAAACAGCAATGGTAGACCAATAAAACTAACTGGTAACAAAAAATAACACTGAAAAAAAACTAATACGAAAATGAATAATTAGCATGTTGCTTCTCGAATGTTCAGACCATGAGTTACAAGTGTTCTGCCTTTTGAAATTAGGAAAGCGTCTTTAGCTTTATGTACTGAGTCTCGCTTAGGTAAAATTTTTTCAATGGAGAATAGTTGCTTATTATTAGCAGTGTAATATTCTACAATATATTGTAAATTACAGCAGTTACTGGGTCACATATATTCGATAGTGTATGTTTCGCCGGTACAAAAGAAAGTTGGAAGAAGGTAGTTAGTAATTCCGTCGGAAATGTGGGATTGACATCTTGAAATTCGTCAAGTGCTTTGCCAGACACGTGCTTTCCAACGTGCTTTCGACACGTGCTTTGCCAGACAGTTCCTCGATGCGCTAATTAATGGTACATGTTTTGGTGCATTTTATTGGGAAATTTTTCATATTAATAATTCTAGCTATTTTTCGAAACGAAATCGTAATTTGCGAAACGGTATTTTGCGGGTTAGGGTTATTTTGCGGGTTATAGTTATTAAACACAAGACGAAGGAAAGTCAGTTTTGTTCTTCGGTGGACGTCAGTCACTTCGCGTTTTAAGATTGGCTGCAGCATGTGAAAACAATCCACTAAATAGAAAACTATAATAAATCAACATTTAAGCACTTAAAATTGACCCACCTTTCCGATCTTTTCGACCATTTTGAGCTTCGCTCTGACCTTCGCTCTGACCTTTCAGGCGACCAGGATTGGGAATGTGACCTGGAATTAATAATGCAATTTTGATAGCGTATGAACTGTAGTGAACAACAAACATAAACCGAATGTAGATTACGATATCAAACTTGAATTTAACCTACCGTCTGTCGCGATCTATCTCCTTTTTTTTCCCATTTGTAGATTATAACTCTTCGATTACTCTTCGAAACACACCGACACGTCACTCGAGGCAGACAGTCACAAAGAGACGAACCAGACAGTGATGACAAAACGAACATAAAAAGCACGCACCAATCAGGACCGAAATCAGGAAAAAGTTACGCAATCGGCTGGCAATGAGGATCTGTAATCTGAGACTGGAAGGCACCGAAAGGTCATAAAAACCATCAAAGACATCAAAGATTTGACGAAAATTGCAAGTTTCGAGCGCGGGATCTCTATCGCTTCTTTACGCGATTCTTTTTTGGTATAATTCTTTATTCTCGATTAAACCCTAGTTATTCATTATTCATTTTCTTTTTAATTTAAGCTGTTATTCCTTATTCATTTTCTTTTTCAAGCCGTTATTCATTATTCATTATTCCGCTTCCACCCCCGAGACAATAGAACGTTTCATTGAAAAAGCAAACAATCATCATCCAACATTAAAATTTACGGCTGAGATTTCTGATAAGGAAACAACATTCCTGGACACCTACATCTACAACGGCGAACGATTCGAAAAGGACGCAATCCTTGATGTGCGTACTCATTTTAAACAAACTGAAACATTTCAGTATACGCACTATAGTTCCTGTCACCCACAAGAAGTTAAGAAAGTCTTAATAAAAGGAGAGGCCCTTAGACTTCTCGGAACAAACTCCTCTCAAACAATATTCGAGGAGAAAATTTCAAATTTCAAAGCGCATTTGCGAAAGAGAGGCTACCCAGAGGCCCTCTCTCAGAGGTGAATTTCAAAAACAGGAAACTAGCTCTTCAACAGAAACCGAAGACGAACTAACGAATCTTTCCTTTTATTTCACAATACCAACCATCAGTGCCAAACCTAAAGCAAATTCTCATGAGACACAGGCATTTAATAGAAACAAAACCAGTACTGAGCGAGCTATACAAAAATCCGCCACTCGTATCTTACAAAAGAGGGCGATCGCTCGAAGATATACTCGTAAGAGCCAAACTTTGAATAGGCTATTCTAAACACGCGCTGGGCAGTCGTGTAGGCGGCCTGTCAACCCCCTTTTTACATTGAACTGTTAGATCCTTAAGTTTCACGCGATCGACTTTACTTGTCTTTAGTATCTTCGCCTGAAGCCATTTCCCGTCACCTATACTTGAATCAAGTACATAACTTTTCCCGACATGACGCAGTCACGAACACGTGCGATGAGGTCTGGTCGTTTTCCGTTTAATTTCAAGCCTCTACACTTAAACCAACGCTTCAATTGTGTGTTTGTATAGTTCTATGGGTCTTGCTCGAACTTTTGAGCCAGGAACACCGTCGTTTTGATTTAAAATACGAGCTTTAGAGACGTTTAAACTACAGATGGGTGCATCATCGCCCATATTCCTTTACTCGAGAAGCTTGTTTGTTTTTCCTAATCGCTCTAGGGGGTCAAAATTTGGTGACGTCACAAACGCGCAGCGCCATTGGAGTATCCTTTAACAAGTACATCAGATTTTAGGGTTTGGGAGAGAAGTGGAGTGGGAAGGGAGCTCATAAACTGGGCACTAGTTTATCTGCGTGTACTTGAGTGCTTGTATTGTTGAAATCCAGACACGTTATTTAAACCATTTTAAAGCACGCACGGTTTCCTCACACTAATTAGATACTGAAGCCTATTTGTGAAGCATGCACTCTGAAACGTCGACACGAAGAATCCGATTTTTGTACACAAACCTTCCAATGAGAACTTGATGGGGGCTTATTTCTCGAACTTATTTCTCGAACACAGCGTGGTAGTTGAAATTTCCCGATAACATAAACCCTTGTCTACCTTCTCTAACACGCAACAGTGAAACAGGAACCCCTTGATATAAATATTTTAGGCCCAAAAAGGATACTAAGCCAAACGTAGAATAAAAGTAAAAGCTATCGTGCTCGACAGATGAAACGAGAAATAAAAATTTCTTAACATTTCGCAGTTTTATCATGAAGTTGTCCCCTTCGCTCCGACGAAGGGTTAACGCTCGAAATGTCAGCTTTTGTAATCGTTACTGCGGCCAATTTACCATTTCAACTTTGTTGATATATCCAAATTATTTCGTTACCCCCACCGACGCAGTCCCAAACAGTTTCTTTCGAAACTATCAGCCTTTATTCACCCGTAAATAAGACTTCGCTCAGCGTGAGCACAAAGACAAAGAATTCTTCCACAAGACTTTCCCATTCTTTATCCGGCTTCTCAAGGATAATACTCAGACGGTCCATTCCACCCGACTCTAGAGACATTAAGAAGTACTTCCTTACAAGGATAAGGCGACTGATTTTAAAACGTTGGACAGAGTTGACGAAAGAATAAATCAGACGCTCCCTAAAAATAATATCTTTTCCAAACTGAAAACAATGTAAAACCCTTTGTTACAGCCGCAGAAAATTAAACAATATATTGTTTTCCCGGACTGGACTGTTAGACTTTGTCCTATCAACATAATACCCGAATGTTCGAGTAAAAGGTTCTGTTCTTTGGATGTAAGGTTTATTGTTTAACTTTTA
>NC_142521.1:36608464-36633464 GCF_964205215.1 Stylophora pistillata | reverse complement strand
GTGAATGTCATCGTGGAGTATGAAGTGCCACTGTCGCTGATTGCAGAATTTTCGAAGCCTTTTGTTGACTGCATCAACATCGCCGCCAGCTGAGAGGTCCGATCTTGTGACCAGCTCTGATATTATTACTTGTGCGTCCGTGGAGCTTTCAATTTCCCTCGCTAGGTCAACGATGTTATCGGCGATTTCGCTTGGGGATAGTTTTCCAAGGTCGTTAGTACCAGCATGTAAAATGATCTGGTCCGGCTTCTTGTCCAGTGTTGGTTTCACATAATGTGACATATTACTTGTTGTAGCTCCCGCGAAGGACTTTACAACAACCCGGTGGCCGACTTCTTTCCCTAATTGCCACCCTTGTATGTTTCTGATAATTGAATCGCCAATAATGACGGTGGTCGGCGAGGATCTTTCTTGGTTGTGGTTAAGAGTATTAGAGCTGTTGTGAGAACTCTTGTTTGGCGGCTTTTTCTTGCTCGATTTGCTTTGGTGATTCTTCGTTGTTTTGGAAGATTGAGATTTAGATGATCCATTGTTTTGCTTTGTGTCCGCCTTTGTATCCGACCATTTTGTATCCGACACCTTGGGATCAACCGAAGGCGACTCTTTAAAAGCTTCCTTGCTGTCAAGGCGAAAGTGATAGAGCTCCTTGCTTAGCAATGATACTACCATCTGCAGGGAATCTCGCTCCTCTTTTGTTTTATTTAGATTTCCCTTCATTAGCTGAAGTTGCTCTCGCAGAGCGCGATTTTCTTCCTGTATCCGTTGTTGATTTTGACATGATTTACAGGTTGACTGTATTTCTCTACTGTCCGTTAATCGAGATCTATACGAGTCTTTGAGTTTGTTTACCTCATTTTCCAAGCGGTCGTATAGATCTTTAAGGGATTTGTAGCCATTGCATGTGTGACTCTGTTGTTCTGGGCTGCTGCTAGTGTCGTCCAGGTTTATAACAGCCGAAGGCCGAGGTGACGGTTGGTTGACATTCTGGCGGGGAATTTGAATTTCACCAGATCCTGACAAAATCGACCCCTTGAGTCTTTTCACCAGCTCAGTTTTCCTGCCAGATTTAGAAAGCTTTCTTTTTTCAAGTTCGTCCCTTAGATCTTTCACCTTCAGGGAGTTGATGGACCGTCCATTTAATGCATTCTTTATCGCTCATTTCAAAGGACGAGGAAAGCGAACCGTATTCGGGTACGGAAGTAGACATATTCTCGTTATTAATCTGATCAGCGACTACCAGAGTTGAGTCAGTGTGTACTTTACTCAAATCAGGCAAGGAACTGGTCCTAACAAGCCGCGGCCTGGAGATAAAGCGATCAGCCTTCGGAGCTAGGAAAACGTGTCCATCCGCCATATTATGCAAATATTTCCCTTTTACATGCTCACTAATTAGTTGTCGTTTTTCTGTCGAGGGGTAAATAGGCGTCAGGTAATAAGCCGCGTTCATCAAAATTTAAATAAGAGTGGCTGGGGTTGATATGCTAAAATGACTCGTGAAATAAGCACATTACAGCCTCGTACGTCTACAGGAGAAAAAAGGTGTGGCAACCTTTTTCCTTGTCCTTTCAGATTCGTTACGTTTTCATGTCAAAACACTAACAATTAGGGACCATTCATTGTTTATTGCTTGGAGGGAGGGGGACAGAGGATTTTGGTTGTGTCATGATAAAATTTACCTGTTCCCCTATAAGGCTCTGCAATATTCTGATGACCCTTCCCCCTCATTGGCAGTTAATAAGCAGTCAGTTTTCTACAGTCCCTCCTTTATACGCTGCTGATGATCATAACTAACCACTCTGTTCTTTTTGAAAACTTTCTTCCCTCCAAAACCCTCCCTTCCCACCCCAGAAGATATTGACTGGTCCCTTATTACATGTACAACTGCCTTTTAATCCGACAAGGTTTTCAAGGATCAGGGAATGGGACAGGCAGACCACACCCAACAAGTCGCTGAAAGCATTTTGAGTTTCTCCCCTGGCTTCCATGCCTTCAAACTACCTTTGCTATCTGTAAATGAAGAGGTCATGAAAAACATCAATAGAAACAGAATTCAGATCAACAGTGAGTTCTTCTCTGGGATACAAAAGTTCAGGTCTTGTTGAAAACTACTCTAACTCCTAAGCACAGCTTCAGCGATCTAGCAATGGAGAACTGGTGACTGGTCAAGGTAAAGCTTATTATTGGATTTTCTTTCAATTTCCATCTCCGTTAAGGAGCAGCACGTAACTTTTCATAGATTTCTGTATATTTCTCAAAAATTAATAGTTTTGAGAACAATATTTGAGGGATAAACTAAGTCTCTGGAATATTAAATCACGGCCTAATTCTTGAATCATCCTTCCCAATCCTATGCCATGGCTTCAATTTTAGATCACTTTATAGACCTTTTGTCTACAGTACACCGAGAATTTTTTGTCCCGTGAAAACCCACCCTATTTCCAGGTCTGGCTGCCTTTATTTGAAATTTACGTGAAGACAATCAACACTGCCGGGGTGATTCTTAATGTCCAGTTAGCCTGGGACACATTTATAGCTGATAAATGTTCTGAAGCAACGCACGCAGCCATGCATGTCTACAACGCCACCATGCATTCAATATTGTCGATTCTACTGCCTTGTGACTCCGTAGACATTCGTTAATGTCATGAAACTGTTCTTGGCCAAGCAACTGATCAGTTACAAGCTAAAACAATCGGAATATACTCCGCTGCAACCGAGAGGTACCTGAACGAACTGATGGTGAGGAGTTTCAGTTTTACACTTTGTTTGAACATACCACATTCAGTACTCTGGAAAAGAAAACAACAATTCCGACGAACTTTTGAAAAATTCGTCCATTGTTCTCCCAACATTTTTGTAGGGATGAATGAAATTTTCGATACTTTGCAGAATACTAACAGGACAAACTGTTTATGTTTTCACTGATGATAAGGCAAGAGTACCTGGTCGGAATTCGAATGCAGTGAAATCAAGTTGTGCAAAGGATCTACGAGGCAAATAAAATATCCTTGGTTTTTTCTCCCCGAGGCTCAAAACTTTCCTCAACTTTTGCCAACGCCTGTCGTTACACAATTTTTGATGATCATTATTGGTGCATATTTTCGCGCCAGATGGAGGCTATTGCTTGTACATTTCATGGCGGCATCTAAAAAACCTTACACGAATAAAATAAGCGATAAATATTAAGTAGCTGTCTGGACATACAACCTAAGAACGGCCAATTACTGTTCATTTATTGTTTGAAAACACACTCAAAACAAAAACTAACAACAGCACGGATAGCTATCCCCCACTGAAAAGTAAAGACTGTTATTCACAGTAAATGTAAAAGTCTTTTCCCCCTCTTGATTTCTTAGCCGATCACTGACCGAGATTATGTTAAGTGGCAGGCTGAAAATAATCAGTGTACTAGAAAGGCTTGTAACGCTCTCCTTAAGCAACTAAAAAAGCAACACTTGGACCCAATCCTCGCTCAGCTTTAAGGAAAGGAAGGCGCCAAAGTCATTTTCGACGACATTGTAGCAGGATCCAAAAACATTGAACAGGATTCGTGCCACCGGAACTAAACAAGTTTATGCTGTTGTGTTCTTCGAATTTCATCCGGTAAAAGTGCTTTTACTTGGAATTAAAAGTTAACCCAGAAATTAGAGAAATGAATGAGTTTGAAGCCTCCTCATCTGTATCTTACATATTTTTGCTAATAGTTTCACCGACAAAAAAAAATATGGATATCAATTGAATGCAGATCCTTTATTACAAGTACATTGCGGTTCTTGGTCTAAGTAATTATTATGTAGTTACAAGAGAATATAACAATTTATAATCCTTTGGTAGTTACTGTAAAGAAAACCAACAGACAAAGCAACGAGCAAAAGTACTACTTTTATCCCAGGAAATTATGACAGAAACCCAGCAATACTTGGGCGTGATGAAACAATTGAAGGATTTCGACGAGAACTTGAGTCGGAAAATTGCAGCCAAAGCCTATCGAGAGCAAAAGAAGATAAAACTTGTGGTACTGATGATACACCTTTAATTGACGTACTGATGATATTTATTTTTAGTAGGCGCTGCTAAAAATTTCAAATGAGGAATATCAAATTGTGGATAGGGAAGGAATATGGAAAATAGGGGAATGGCAAACGAAATGGGAATTTTTTTTTATGTTCTACAGAGAAGTAAAGGAACGGAAAATTTATGGGATAGCATTCCTTTCTTGTGTGTTTTTTTTTTGTCAGAAAGCATGGCTGGATTATTTAGTTGTAATGAAAAGAATATGATTTTAATTATTTTTACATGCGGTAGAATATTGTCGTCTGCTGGACAAAGCCTATATTGGTGTGAAATTTCATTGTTTCTCTGGAAAAAGTACGAAAGTTTTACAACGAGAAAATCGCCAGCGCCATAAGGAGGTAAGACATTTTGATCCGGTGTGAGTATCTGCCAAATTGCACAGCTCATTCTCTCTTCTTTTCATTCCATGTAATTTTGTGATGTGCCAAAATAAACTCACCATACCATAATTTCTATGTTATGTGGATATTACCTCATAAAAACCTTATCACTTACGATTCCCTTAAAATGTATTTTTAGTTGATTCACACCAGCAAGAATAGATCTTATTTAAGATTTTCTCCCCAGAAATTCATTCTGAGCGACTGAGACATTTAATGTTTTTTTCACAAAGGGGGAACCAGGGTAGATGCCCTTATATTCTTCATCATGACTCTCTTATGGCTGTCTGACCTCAACTTTTTCCTGTTTGGTAAATAGATGAAGATACTTGGGTCAAAACAGGAGGAGGAAACAAAGAGACTCCGTGAACAGATGGAAGCTGAAGCAGCGGTCGAACGACAACAGATGGAGAACATGGTAAAAGCGAGAATGATACAGGTTGAAAAAAAAAGACAAAATTTCATGTGACTGCACCAAACCCTCAACCAACGACTTGCACAAATGCAGAAATCAAATGAAGGCATGGAGAAGACAGTCGAAGGCTTGAGACAACAGCTGCTACTCAATCAGAGCCGACAACAGCAAGTTGAAAAGCCGGGATTCTTTGATAGAGCGCTGCAAATGACACCAGTCTCGGGCGGATTCTCTAGCACCCTATCAAAGTATAGCGTCATGCCAGGCCTCTAAAGTTGTTCCTTATAGAGAACATTCGTTCCACTTTTAGTGGTTGCATAATATCCGTTTCAAGATTAACGTAATTTGCAAAGAATTAACCACCTTAATGTTATAGAATCCGTTTTATGTCAATGGACATGTTCTTGATTCCATAGATAAAGTGAAAATTGTGTGTTGTCCATAATACCAATTTGAAAAAAGACCCTAGTCGTTTCTTCTAATTATTAATGAATAAAGGCTGATAGTTTCTTCTAATTATTAACTAGTACGCGCAAACAAACTTCCCTTCCGGAGAAATTTAGCCCGAAACCTAACAGGCTACTGTAGTCTCTGTGTACAACGGATGTGATAATGTTAAGAAAAGAGTGTAAAGAATATGAATACTGATGTTAGGGTGGAAAGGGTTCAAACACTTTGGGAAAAAAATTACAAACACAATTGAATTGGGTCGATTTTTTCATACCATGCACATGTGCATTGATGTCAATAGATTAACACTCACCCTTCAAGTTGCTTCTCCTGTGATATGATAACAGCAGTTGTATTAAACTCTCAGGTACTTATTTTTGCTGAATTGAATCAATAATACCATCCACCAGATAAACCACTACCCTGTAGATTGTGCGGTTTATTGTGTTCACACCAATCTACTGGGTGGTGATTAATCTGGTGTACAGCAATGAAATTCAACCAGCTGTGGGAAAAGTAACTGTTTTGTCTGTGTACTTAGGTGTCACAAAGCCTGCCACTGTTAGATCATGGTTCTCAAATGGAACTCGAATATTCTGGAACTTAGCTGTAAGGAGGCAAAACACATATGGATCAACAAATCAATCTAAAGTGACTACAGTATACACATAAATGCACACATAATTGAAAAAAATTTGATTTAAGTTCTTCATCTGACATGAGATGAGGCTGAATGAAATTTAGGCAAGGTTAAAATAGAGGTACACTGGTCAGCGGGGGTCATGCTGCAGGGGTACCCTTTTGCAATTGCAGGGTAAAGTAGTGCTAAGTACGTTTTGAGATTGTTGTGGATCTCGACGTGAGCTACTTGTTGTGTTCCCACCCTCCCTCCTCTGCCAAGTATAAACAATTCCACTGACTTGTCAGTATGACTTGTGCCAGGGGGGTGGACCGAGATTGTGTCACCATGGTAACCTTCCTGCTGTAGGCAGTTAGCACGACTGCCACAGTGCTATGGCATCTTCCTCCAAGCTCATCAGTGCCAATGAGTTAAATTTTAAGTGTACTTGAATTTTGGATGCAAAATCAAAAACAGGCTTCTACCTCAGTTGTCATACACTAGAGATAGTGAGTGGAACAAAAACTCAAGAACCAATAAAAACATAAGTATAAACTTGAAAAATAAATACAGTAATTAATGAAGATGTTCAAAACTTACTCAGTATTCACAGCAATGTCTACACAGGGTTGTCTCTCACAGTCTGGGTGTTTTTTGAGTGGACCTCTGGTTATCAAGTTAATCACAACAAAAAGTGATTGCCATATTAGACCT
Source organism: Stylophora pistillata (assembly GCF_964205215.1). NCBI lineage: Eukaryota > Metazoa > Cnidaria > Anthozoa > Scleractinia > Pocilloporidae > Stylophora > Stylophora pistillata. The sequence continues at coordinate 36,626,812 of NC_142521.1, read as the reverse complement.
GCATACATCAAATCTACCTAACCTACATACACTGTATAACTGTGAAATATATAATATAAAATAATTCTGTAAAGATAAAATGGACAAATACAGTATAAAGGAACAGGTCTCAGAGTGCAACCAACAGAGTCACAGTGTGACTAATAATTTTTTTTCTGTTTTCATAATTACCATCTTCCTTAATCATGTTTACAATAACAATATTTAATTAGCTATCCAACTGCTAATGACTAAGTTTTGATTAAATAATGGTTAGTTCACAAAGCTGTAGATTAATTACAAGAAGTAAAATATTTTTTAACAATCACATGTTTACATGCACAATTACTAAAATATATCATAAACAACAAATTAAAAAACTAACTCAAATCATAGAAACAGGTCACAAAGGTACATAAATAATAAAGATAAATTACTGTACCAAATGAAGCTTAAGTATCAAATTTAAATACTCGTTGTTAAAAAGATTTGCTTTCTCAAACATTCTTCATATAATTATATTTAATTCAATTTTGTACATTCACTTTTATTGTTAGATTTAAAAGAAATATGCTTTTCAGTGTGATATTTAGTTAATAAGGTTATTTGAAGTGGTTCGCACATGGTTTTGTTTCTTTCTATAATGGCAGGTTCACAAGTACGATGTTCCTTACTGTAAAGTTAAATTAATATTTTGTCAGAGACTCCATTCCAAAAATAGATTGAAAAAAAAAACAATCAAAAACAATACAAGATATCATTTCTGTGGTCTGATGACAGAAGAAGTAGTTGGGTTAGAAAAATAGCCTACCAGTATTATTTTCTTAAAGTAGTTCCTTTTTTTGTATCATAATGATAGGCTTTTTAAACACTTTGTACTCAAAAGTTCAGTGGCATCAGGATGCCTCCAAAACTTGCTTTTGTTTTAAATCAAATTCTTCTCTGACCTTAGCCTGTTTACTTGGTCTTTCTCATTTTTGTTTTATTAAAAAAAATTAATAATAATTTTCCATGTCAAGGATAACCTTGAATGGGTGTATTAGAATGCAGTTTTAAATGGACTGATTGCATGCCCTGGACCTTTCCATACTAAAAAAATCACTCTTCATTCCTGCATCACTGACAACATCAAAAGACTCCATATTTAAGAAGTCATAAAAATAGCACATCAGGGGTGTATCTAATATTTCTATCAAAAAAGTTTTTTTTATAAAAACACTTTTACCGACATTTTATATTTCTTTGTTGTTCCACAGAATATGTTTGTATAAATTATTGGGGTCCTCAGCTTCTCTTTAGTTTGACCACCATTTTAATTGTCATAAGAAAAGGGTTGGTCAAATAGGTATTAGGTTAATATCAACAGTAACCCCCCCTCCCCCCTCAAATCCCTCCCCCCTCAAATCCCTACCCCCCTCAAATTGCCTGCATATGACCTAAAAGAAAATGACAAGAGGCAATGTCCTTAAGGTTTCCTCAGTAAACCAGTAAACCAATGTCCTTAAGGTTTCCTTCAAGCAAACCGGCACTCAAAAATGCAGAAAAGACTTCATAATTTACTAAATCCAACAATTGCTAACTAAAATGGTGATTGTTTATAAAAGAGGATAATTATGTTTTCAGTGAAGAGAGGTCTTTGAAACTTTTTCTTATTTCACTGAAAGGGTAAAATGTTATAAATCACTGAGACTTTTAGGCAACCCAATTACTACACTGTTCCATTTGGCAAAAATTGAATCACGATTGTTTAATTTAGAATTAACACCCAAGTGATTAAAAAACTAGTTCTACATTGAATTAACAATGACATGAGAACAGAACAAGTAGCTCAGATTAGTAACAAGATGCTTTAAAATTATGGCATGAGAAATGACATGGTACCCTAAAATAAACTGACAAACTTCCAAGTCCATAAGTAAAATTAAAATCATAAACATGGTAAATTGAAATAAAATAAATATCATACAGGGTATTAAGAGGCTGATAGGAGTGATTCAAGCACAAATTAATGCTCCCTTGTATATTTTGATGTAGAATGAACAAGACGTTTGAACAATTAGTGAGCGAAGGAAAATTGTTTAGAGTGAAGCCATAGTACTCAGAGTTTAAGAATGCATTCGGGACTAGAGGTATTCAAGTCTCTCACCATGTAAGGATTGAAACTTAGTACTCTTCAGTGTCATTACAATGATATTTGAAAGAACAACGAGCACATCTAATAATTATATCAAAATTAAACCTCAGTGAAAGATGATTCAATCAACTGTAGCCGGTGCTGAGGTAAATGACAGTTGAGAATATAGATAGTTAAGCACTAAGAACCCCTAAAGGATGATTCAATCAACCACAGTCAATGACAATTAAGAATGCAGAAGCTGATAGTTAAGCATTAAGAACCCCTAAAGGATGATTCAATCAACCACAGTCAATGACAATTAAGAATGCAGAAGCTGATAGTTAAGCATTAAGAACCCCTAAAGGATGATTCAATCAACCACAGTCAATGACAATTAAGAATGCAGAAGCTGATAGTTAAGCACTAAGAACCCCTAAAGGATGATTCAATCAACGACAGTCAATGACAATTAAGAATGCAGAAGCTGATAGTTAAGCACTAAGCACCCCTAAAGGATGATTCAGTCAACGACAGTCAATGACAATTAAGAATGCAGAAGCTGATGGTTAAGCATTAAGAACCCCTAAAGGATGATTCAATCAACGACAGTCAATGACAATTAAGAATGCAGAAGCTGATGGTTAAGCATTAAAAACCCCTAAAGGATGATTCAATCAACGACAGTCAATGACATTTAAGAATGCAGAAGCTGATAGTTATGCATTAAAAAACTCTCCAAGGCACTGACGTATCGGCAAGTAAGATTCCTGAGGTAATTCATTAATTATCACGTGCATTTAAGCTTTAACATATCACTCTACTAAATGAAATTTATCGTTAAGGCTCAGATTTTTTTAAACCTTCTAACTTTAAGCTTTCATTTTTCGATAAGAATATCCTTTACGTTAAATTGATACTTCTGTTCGCATGTTCTAACCAATAAATTCAAAGTTAATCGATTTCAGTAAAGGAAAAATCTCAAATATATGGAACAAAACAAACGAAAAAACAAACAACAATGAGATACTGGGTAAACTATGTTTTTTTTTTTTTAAACAACGATCAGTATAATCAGTACATTCCCTCCAAATAAACAGGAACATAATGAGATTATAGCAACTTTCACTTTCATGGTAAGCAAAGGCATCTAATTTGTACATAAACAAGTGTTGTCGGAATAGCGACCTGCGAAACTCAGTCGAGAAGCTAATTCACTGTGCCATTTAACATTTTCTCAAGCGTATATGATTAAGAAATCTTGGACATCCAGTAAAACCATCTGATCAATGCATGCTCACTCAAGTTGGCAGACAATTACATACCTTTCTTTCCACTTTACTCGACGATTGCAAATGCCCGTTTATTGAAACTAAGCAACGGCCGTTGTGCAACTGAAATTTGGATACATGAACCAAGCTGAAAGGACGAAATGCAAGGATTCTTGAGCTAAATCTTCGCACCATCGGCCTTTACGAGGGAGCTAAGCCTCTGCATTCCGCTCAATTGTCAGTCACGTGATAAGGTAATCTTTGCTGAAAGCCGGAAGTTCTGACTATTTAAGAATATGTGACCTATCACGGGAAAACGTTCCGAACGGTTACCGTTTTTAAACGGATAGCCGTTCACCGGCCGTTCGACTGGATTGGCATGCCGTTTGAATATTCGTTCTTGAATATTCATCATCCGTTCGAACCGTTAGAGCTATCCGTTTAAGAAACTTCATCATCCGTTCGAACGCCTCTAGCTATCCGTTCTTGAATATTAAGCATCGATGACTTTGGGTGTCACGGACGTTCGATCGTTCGCAGGAGGGGGAACCTGGGAACGACGTTGTCGCCAACAGAGTTCGTGACATAGAGTCCTAAAGTGTGACGTCACGTTGCCATGACAGCATTTTTTTCTGGTCTAAACAGTTTAAACTCATACTTCAAACATGGCGTCTTTATCGATATGCTCACTCGTTTCTTTCTTTTCTGGAGAGCGGAAATCGCTTGATCGCGGAGAAAACCACTTCAAATCCGACCATGTCCAAAGCTTTATTTATTCCAGGGGAGTCATCAAAGGTGAAGTCCAAGCAAGCATGAAAAATAAGGACTACAAAGTCACAGTAAGTTGCCAATTTGGGATCACAACACGTATGTTCAATTCGAAGAACTCCCAACCCCGATTTCACCTCCAATTTAATGTTTATATTGCGGAATATATATTGCAACTTACGTGTCTGTTTCGAATTATCTTTTTATCAGATTTATCTCGATGAAAACCTTGAAATAAAAAACACAGAATGCGAGTGTCCTCGCGGCGAGTTCAAGTGCAGTCACGCGACAGCCATATTTATTTATGGCATCCATAACCTTAGCAGGACGGACCTGGAATGCCAATGGAAACGAAAGCGAAAGGCAGAAAGCGTACAGTCTGCAAGCCAGATGTTTCCAGCGCCACCGAAGAAGAAGGATTACAGCCCTTTGGCGCGCGATCCTAGCCGAGAAGATCGGATGTGGCTGTACAGCGAACTAAAGCGCTATGGCAAATTTACAGGGACCTGCTGGATCTTGAGTCCCGAACCACAACCTGCTACCCCTCTCCCGATCAAGACGATTGAGGATATCATTTACTCAGAAGGTTTCCTTATGGCATCTACGAAGGAAAAACAATTAGAGTACTTGATTGAGAATGCCAAAGTAGAGGAGAGAACCATAAATGTTGTGAGCACCCTCACGGCTGGCCAGCGAAACAGCCCTGCATGGCACCAAGCTCGTAGAGGCCGCCTGACTGCCAGTAATTTTGGCTCCGTCCTCCAGGCAAAAAGAGTTACACCGTCTCTTATCAAGCGACTACTTGGGGAATACAACTTGAGTGGAGTTAAAGCAATTGCATGGGGACAGGACAATGAGACTGAGGCCCTGAAATCCTTCACCAACATCACAAACTTTACGCCTGTACAGACCGGCCTTTGGCTACACGAGTCGGGAGTTCTGGGTGCTTCCCCTGATGGACTTGTGGGAGACGACTCGGTGATTGAGTGTAAGTGCCCCTACACACATCGAAATGCGACAATCAAGGAAGCTTGTGGGCACAAAGACTTTTACTTGGAGGAGAAGGAAGGGAATTATACGCTGTCTACCACACATGTTTACTGGCATCAGTGTCAAGGCCAGATGTTCCTGACAAAGCGCAAATTCTGCTACTTTGTTGTATGGACCACAAAGGATAGTGTAGTTATCAAGATTGAACGAGATGAATCTTGGGAGCACAATATTACTATCTTGAGTGATTTTTACTTTCATCAACTATTCCCAAAGATTACCGAGGGAGAACTTTGAAAAGTGGTGCACAGATGCTGGACATAATCAGAGTGGGGGGGGGGGGGGGAGTGGGAGCTAATGTAAATAGGCAGTAGCTAATGTTAAAAGGTATTTTTTTAAATTTCATACATTAATTTCTTAATATAACATTACATATTCTACACTCAGATAGAGACACAAGATAAAGAACCCACATTTTTCCATTTAGCATAGTAACTTAATAATAAATTACATTCTTCCTGAAAGCAAGCTTAAACAATTTTTTTTTGCAACCAATGGCTACTGGTAGCTGGTAACACTTATCCTGGTTACTCAACAGGGCCCAGGTACATAAAACTTATGCCACACTTAAGTAGGCTTGCATAGCAATGCAAAGGGAAGGGGTGAGAGCCAAAACAAAATCCATGCAGCACAGGTTATTTTTTCTGACTACCTCTCACCATCCCTTAAGCTAATTGAAGTGTGGCTTTAGTTTTATACACCTGGACTCAGGCTCCCAGCTTCACAGACACAAAAGTAAAACCTTTAAGCCAGCACGACTTTCACACTTGGAACTACTGGACGAAAGAATTCCATACTGGTCACATGCCCCTGACCTGGATTTAGTTGAAATGACAATTTAAGAATGTCACTGGTTTTCATTATAATCTATTTTCACAGAACACATAGTAGTTTGTATTAATGAACATAAAGGAGATGAATATCAGAAAAATGTAAAACTGACCACATCATATTTTTGACCAAAGCTATGTCAATACCATTTGATCTGTTACAGTAGGGCTTCTAGTAATAGAAAAGAAATAAGACAAGAAAGAGAAACAGCTAATCGTGAATCAGTTTGAGATAAAAAAAAAAAAAACAGCTATTTCTAATCGATGGTACAGCATCGAAATATATATTTTTCGAAAAATACTCACCTTACAAATGATATCCACTTATCATAGAGTGTTTTATGTTTTTTCTGGTCTGGAAACGAAAAGAATCGGCAGCAGTGGCTTTCAGATGTGTGATTGCAATCTGGATGAAAACACTGGCCCATCGCAAACTTCGTCTCCGTGGCGTTTTGACTCGAATTATTGCTCACCAGGTGCTTTTGTCCGCTTATTATACTCTTCAATAGTAAGGCCAAAGGTTATCTTGATTCTCTTTATCTTATTTCTATTATGGGAGGATAAAATGCGCTATTATAGCTCTTGAAGTGTTCGAGGTCAACGACAATGTGTCACGCTAGGGACGCCATATTGGTTTGTTTAGACCACAGAATTCCGGTGCTATGGAAACGTGACGTAAGCACTTTAGGACTCTATGACTGCGTTAAGCAAAATTTACAGACGTTGTCGGTCGACCGTGAAATGTAAACACATCCTTGGCGTACTCTCGATCTTGACGATGTCCAGTTTAAAGGAAGCTCGAGAAATGCTTTCTCTAGCATGGAGTCATCATTTTATTTCCGAAGAAGAATTTTTGTTATTGTATGACGCTAGTTTCTCCAAAAATCCATCATTTCCTCACGCCGACTACGATCGTTTTGATCTCGATTCTATGGACGAAGCAGAGTGTTTTCAGGAGTTTCGAGTAAGAAAAATGGACATTGTTAGACTTGCTAATGCCCTTGGATTACCTGCGAGTCTGTGCTGCCACCAACGAACTCAGGCCAACTGCATAGAGGGACTGTTGCTAAAAAGATTTGCATACCCATGTCGTTTGGGTGACATGATCCACAGATTTGGACGAAATGAATTGCTAATAACAGGACAGACAAATAAAAATCAAATATCAATTTGCTTTTTAAGTACTTACAAGTTTTTAAAAATAACATGATAACTGTGGGGACTCTGTTTGTCTAATCACTTAATCTTCTGTACCAAAATAAAAATAAGGGCTTGTGTTATAAATGCTCATTACACTGTATGGCAAAGTTCATAGAGTTTTTTGAAGTAATGTGCCCAGTTTTATATTATAGCAAGTCATGTAAATTTTAAAGTTCTATACATGGCATTAATTTCTCATCAGTAATATACCTTTTGAGGATAAGTAATTACAATGTATATGCTGGTATGAATAAATCGTGTCATCAACAAATTATATAAAATGTAATACAGAAAGCATGAAGACATCACAAGCAATAAAAAATATGTTAAGCATAAAAAATATGTAAGCAGTCAATTTCATCACACTAACAGACTCCACCTGAAGTAGATGGTGATTCTTTTGATCAAGAAGTTAATATGTACCGGTCTGTTGCTTTGGTTGGGGCCGATACAATCATAGTTTAAAAAAAATGTTTTAAAAGAGTAGCTCAAAAGATATCCAACAATATTACAAAAATAAAGGCATAAAATATATGTTTCATGGTATAATATTGTAAATCTTCAAATAAGTGGTGCTCAGGGTACTTTTTCAAATTTTGAGTTAAAACAGTAGGGTGCTTATTCAAGAGGGATCCTTTTCAGCTCACTTTAAACATGTTCGCAAGCTGAATTGAAAGCAAGTATTAATGTTCAAATCTGGGCCAGGGAAGGGGGCAGGGTGCTTATTTCAAATTTTCGTGGATAGGAGAGTGCTCATATTTGAGGATTTACACTTCTTTTTCCAATTTTTCTTTTCTAATATTTCCATAAGCATCTTATACTGCTGTTGTTGCTGTTGAGCCATGTAGGTTTGCATTTGTAGCAACTGCTGCTGTTGTTGTTACTGGAACTGTTGTTGTTGTTGTTGTTGTTGTTGTTGTTGCTGCTGCTGCTGCTGTTGTAACAGCAGTTGCATCAGGCTGTTATGCTGTTAGTCAAGCAATTGCTGCCTCTCAGTCTCTTTCTCCAACTGCACAGATCTTATTTCTATATCTCTCTCTTTTAGCCTGTTCTCCTCAGTTGCCTGCTCCCTCAAAGAGGCCACCATTTCAGTTCCATTGGATTGCCTCTTTTTGGCCTTGTTTTGATTTTCACCATCCCCATCTGAAAGTGACCATTTCTTCGTTTCACTCAATGACTCCATGGCTTTGAGCCTGATATCCTTAGCTTGCTCTTGTTCTTTCTGATATTTCTCTCTTGTGTTTTCATCCTCCTGGTCTCTTGACTGATCACAGGCCTCAGCTCTCTCTATGATTTCTTTGAGTAGTCTGTCCAGCTTGGTTGGCTCAGGACTGATGCCACTGGCTTTTAACTATTGTGAAGTCTTTTTTTTTTTAATTTTTCCACTAGGACCATATAATGATCTCTTACAGACCTCTTGTTAACTTTAAACTCTGCTCTTTTGTTGAGAATGTTGGCAATTTTCTCCCATGCCTGTGCTCTGCCCCCAGTCTTCTCTTTAGCCCTGTATGGCTCAGCCTGCAAGACTTCATGGCACAGGAGAATGTGTTTCTGTTCACTCCATTCCATTTTACCACTGTTTTAAACAATGCATGAAATTTCAGCCTTTAAAAGATAACGTATACAAGTATCCAGTTAGCTTACATGAACATCATGCCCAGTTGATCTGATATGATTAAAAAAATGCAGTGTTAAACTTCTCTGTAGCATATGTAAATATAAGTCCCCCCAATTATGCATTACTTCCAGTTTTCGAGCGTACACCCTATTTTTGGTAAAAATTTATATTTTTCATTCCCAAGATGAAAATCGTTCGTTTCCCAGCGATTTTAGGCTAATTTAAATGTTCTATACAGAGGATAGTAGTACGTCAGTAAAGTAATTAATATGAATTCTACCAGTCGGCCAACGAATGGCATGGCCAGTATATAATCACCACAGTTGAAAACTGTCTTGAATTCTCCCAACCAACCTCGTGTTTAGATGAGGCTATATAAACACGGAAAAAGTGCTCTATTACTTAAGCTTAAATAATATGCTTTACGTGTAAGGGTAAGTTTAATAGCTGCAACACACATTTTATTTTCAAACCAGTTTGGGCGGTATCACGGATATTATATTTTTTAATTTCCGTCAATCTCAGATAGTCCTTTAAGAAAGATTACTAGAGAAAAAAGTGTGTACATTCGTATAGCTAGATGTCGCACTTTGAGCCGGGCCGGGCAAAAAAGATAAACAAAATAGGAACTGCCGACTGCTTGTTGCACAAAACTAACGGACGACTTTTGATATTAATCTGTTGTAGCGAAGTTAACTTTAACCTAAGGTTAAGAATTTTTTTCTCAAAGTACGCATTACGCTAAGCTACTTGCAAGACTTCAGAGATTTTCGTCCAAAAAAAATTAAGTTGCATGACAACTAACCTCGAGGATCTGCTTCGACCAGCGTAATTTCCTCCTTCACCGGGAACTTGCAAGCTTGACATGACTACAAGTGCTATGTCGGGCATGCCGGCCCGCGGTATCTGTCACATATGCGCACGCATGCCACGTGCGCACCTTGTAGATTTGACAATCGCCATGTTGAAAATAGAGATGTTGAGTTTGTATTGAGTTGTAGTAATTCGTCTGACTTAAATCCGTGAAACACAACAGATTGGCGACGAGATTTTCAGAACTCACAAAAGAGACGTTCAGGCCTAGGACAATATGCCGATTGGAAAGATAGAAGCCTTCGATGAAACTAACGACGACTGGCTTGCCTACGTTGAACGAGTAGAGCAATACTTTCTCGCCAACGACATTAAGGAAGACAAACAAGTAGCAGTGATGCTCAGCCTAATGGGAAACAAAACGTATGGGCTATTACGAAACCTCTCTGCCCCAGAGAAACCATCCAGCCTGTCTTTCAAAACCATCGTGGAAACTCTACAGAAACATCTTTCTCCGAAACCACTGCTCATCGCAGAGCGATTTCGCTTTCACAAGAGAAACCAACTGGAAGGTGAAACCGTAAGTACTTACATTGCTGAATTAAAGAAGTTGACACTGTATTGTGAATTTGGAGCGAGCTTAAATGATGCATTAAGGGATAGACTAGTGTGTGGACTACACAATGAACTTATCCAGAAACGATTACTCTCCGAATCAGAGTTGACCTTAGCAAAGGCGACGGAAATTGCATTTGCCATGGAAGCTGCGGCAAAAGATACCTTAGAGTTACAGGGTAGTAAAGAATCCGACGTTAACAAAATAAACACTGAAAACGCACGAGTATATAATGTGAAGCCGAAGCCCCGTGATAATTGTTATCGATGCGGTGGCACCACACATGAATCATCTGAGTGTTACTTCAAGAAGGAAACATGCCGGAAATGTGGAAAACTGGGCCACATCCAACGAGTTTGCCGCTCTGGAAGAAATCAGAACACTACCCAACGAAGAAAAGTTGATAAACCCAATCTGCATTCTTTTGAGATGAGTGATGAATGTGATGACGACAGTTTTGTGGCATCACTAGAAGTAAACAATGTCAACCAAGTAACAGCTGGTGAGGTCATCTGGGTTACACCAAAGATCAACGGACACACCCTGAAAATGGAACTCGATACGGGCTCAGCAATATCCACACTTCCATTGCAGAAATACAAGGAAATATTCGCAGACACACCACTGGTGGACACCAAAGCCATTTTGAAAACCTACTCAGGAGAGAAGATGAAACCAGAAGGAAAACTCCTTGTACGTGTGGAACACAACAATCAGGTTAAGAACTTAACATTGTACGTGGTAGAGACACAAGGCCCAGCCTTGTTTGGAAGAGATTGGCTACACGAGATACAACTCGACTGGAAACAGATCTGCGCCATTTCAAAAGAGAAGACACCACAAGAAACCCAAAAGAAATTAGAGAAACTCCTGGACGAGTACAGTGAAGTGTTTCAAAACGAAACTGGCACACTCAAGTCCACCAAAGCAAAACTAACGCTTAAGGAAAACAGTCAACCCAAGTTTTACAAAGCAAGACCGGTTCCATATGCCTTGAAACCCAAAGTCGAAGTTGAGCTGAAACGTTTAGAGGAAGAAGGAATACTGAGCAAAGTCAACTTCAGCAACTGGGCAACGCCTATTGTACCCATCGTCAAACCAAACGGTACAGTAAGGATCTGTGGTGACTATAAAATCACAGTAAACCCCCAACTGCAGTCAGAGGAGTACCCTCTCCCTCGCATCGACGACATATTTGCTAAGCTGGCAGGGGGGAAGAAGTTCACCAAAATCGACCTTAGACAGGCATACCACCAGATGGAAGTGGAGGAAGAGTCACAAGAGTACCTGACAGTCAACACCCATCAAGGATTGTACCGATACAATCGCCTGGTATTTGGAATAACGTCAGCCCCAGCCATTTGGCAGAGATCAATGGATCAAATCTTAGAAGGAATAGAAGGGACAAGCTGCATCTTAGACGATATGATAATCACAGGAAAAGATGACGAAGAGCATCTCGCCCACCTGGAGGAAACACTGAAGAGGTTAAAGGAACATGGCCTGAGAGCAAATCGCGGGAAATGCGAGTTTTTCCAGACAAAGATCACCTACTGCGGACACGAAGTGGACCAATACGGACTACACAAGACCCAAGAGAAAGTTGATGCCGTCGTCAATGCCCTAAGGCCAGAGAACGTTCAACAAGTCCGTTCATTTTTGGGATTGGTAAACTATTACCATAAGTTCTTACCCAACCTCGCAACCACCCTCAACCCCCTGAACAGGCTCTTAGAACAAGGCAAGCCGTGGAAGTGGTCCGCAGAGTGTGAAGAAGCCTTTTTCTCGGTGAAGAAACTCATAGCATCAGATATGGTACTTACCCACTATGATCCAGAGCGACCATTGAAACTAGCATGCGACGCCTCACAAGTCGGAGTCGGGGCCGTACTATCGCATGTAATAGAAGACGGCTCAGAACGGCCCATAGCCTTCGCGTCACGTACCCTTACGAAAGCAGAAAGAAACTACTCCCAGATTGACAAAGAAGCCTTAGCTTTGGTTTGGGGAGTCAAGAAATTCCACCTATACCTATTCGGCCGCCATTTCACGCTGGTCACAGATCATGAACCTCTGACCTCAATTCTTAACCCCAAGAAAGGGATACCAGCCATGACAGTTGCCCGTTTACAACGCTACGCATTGTTCCTAGCAGGATTCAAGTACAGCATTGAGTACAAAAACACCACCCAACATGGAAACGCGGATGGACTATCACGCCTACCCTTGAAAAAGGCGTACAGCAAGGAAGTAGCTGATCCAGCGGAAATTTTTCAAGTGTCACAGCTCGAAGTACTGCCAGTCAATGCAGATATGGTTCGTCAAGCAACCCAGAGAGATCCGGTATTATCACGTGTGGTAGAACACACGAGACAAGGGTGGCCACCAGTCAGTGAAAAAGAATTGGAACCATGCTACAGAAGGAAGGATGAACTTACATTACAGGATGGTTGCCTTCTGTGGGGCTCTCGAGTGATAATTCCACCTAAGTACCGAACACAGTTGTTAGAACAACTTCATGAAGGCCACCCCGGAATCGTAAGGATGAAGGCGTTGGCTAGGAGCTACATTTGGTGGCCAGGAATGGACAAGGAAGTCGAGCAAACAGCAAAAGGATGCACTGGCTGTCAACTCACCCAGAACAATCCTAAGACCGCCCCACTTCATACGTGGGAGTGGCCAGCACGCCCATGGCAACGTATCCACATAGATTTTGCGGGACCATTCTTGGGAACAATGTTTCTCATTGTTGTGGATAGCCACTCAAAATGGCCCGAAGTAATACCAATGACCACTACAAGCGCTGCAAGAACAATTGAGGAACTAAGAAAGCTGTTTGCGACACACGGATTACCACAACAACTGGTCAGTGATAACGGCCCACAATTCACATCAGACGAATTCAGAACATTCATGAGGAATAATGGTATCAAACACAAAAGGGCAGCGCCGTATCACCCAGCTACAAATGGCAGCGCTGAACGTTTTGTACAGACATTCAAGCAAGCTCTACGCGCAGCACTGACTGAGAAGAAAACCCTCTCCTGGAAACTGGCAAACTTCTTGCTAGCCTACAGAACAACACCACATGCGCTGACTGGTGAGGCACCAGCGGTACTCCTCATGGGAAGAAACCTCAGAACGAAACTCGACATATTGAAGCCTAACATACGGAAGCGAGTGGAAGAAAAGCAGCAAGACCAAGAGTTACGATCCAGCCACAACCCTACCCGTGAGTTAACCGTAGGTCAAGCTGTCGTTGCACGAAACTACAGAAGCGGAGATAAGTGGGTTCCTGGTATCATCACAGCTCACCCTGGACCCTTATCCTACGAAGTCAGAGTCGGACCAAATACAGTATGGCGACGACATATCGATCAACTCAAGGAGACTGCAGTAACTCCGAGCGTTAATAAGGAATACTTCTCCCCACACCTAGACCCAGCTGTGTTAGTAGGAATTCCACCAGCGACATGCAGCGCCGAAAGTGAAGAACCACAACCTCCTTCTGCGAATGATATGGAGAAATTACCAACCATAGACATAGATGTGACCAACCAACCGAGCAAATCTCCTAGCAGCCAGAACGAGATCACGACCAGCAGTTCTGCAACACCACCACCTAGGCGCTATCCCCATCGGCTGCGGAAACCCCCTGAAAAACTAAACCTATGAACTGAACTGAACTGAACTCAATTATTTTAGATTAGTTCTGAAATTTTGGGGGGGAGGAATGCTATGTCGGGCATGCCGGCCCGCGGTATCTGTCACATATGCGCACGCATGCCACGTGCGCACCTTGTAGATTTGACAATCGCCATGTTGAAAATAGAGATGTTGAGTTTGTATTGAGTTGTAGTAATTCGTCTGACTTAAATCCGTGAAACACAACAACAAGTACAACTGCCGAGAAAATTTAATGTGTCATCGGAGTGAATGACATCAAATCATCTTCGAAGTACGGCAATTTTAATCTCTAATCCACCTGTATTTCTGCGTTTTCTCCAGGACGTCAAACTAAGTGATCCTGCGTTGTCGACGTGACCTTTCATCAGACACGGACGGTGTATCCATAGCAACGGCTAACGACAGCTGAAAAATCACTTCCGGCGAACGTCCGTGACACCCAAAGTCATCGATGCTTAAGGTCCCTATCATCCGTTCGAACGCCTCCACCTATCCGTTCTTGAATATTCATCATTCGTTCAAAAGGTTCGAGCTATCCGTTCGAGAAAATTCATCAGCCGTTCACTTCGCACTCTGGCAACGATGGTAGAAACATTTTCGGTGTGATCGCAATCCATATCTTCTCTCGTTGAATTCTGCATTTTGTGATTGTGTGAAATGGCGGTAATTGACATAGATTGTTAGCAGTTACCAAGGCAACACATTTTTGACGGAGTGACAGGGAAGCTGGGATTATGGAAATTTAAACCCGAAGTTGAGAACTATGCTTTTCGCGTGCTAGTTTCTTGGTTGTACCTTATCTTAATCGGTCGAATTCAATGATAAAAATATTAATTATAATCCATTTCAATGCGCCGAAAGCGAAGTCGAGTTATTCAAACGATTAAGTTTCGACTCGTTTCAAGTTATCTTTTCACAGATTGTGTCAAATACCTCGCGATACTTAACACCGCGTCACCCATCGCGTGACGCTTTCATGAAATAATCCTTCGCTTCGGCTCTAGACAAGACCTTGGCACGCCTGTGTCAGCACTCGTTTTGAATGAAACCATCAATTCAAATAATTTCTACAGGCGATCACTTGTTTGACCGCTTAGCCGTTTATCCATTCGATCTCATCGGTGAGGCTCATCTCGCGTGAGAGGTCACATATGTCTTAGTGTTACCTTGTTGAATTTTGCGTGACAAGTTATATGTACTGAGACAAGGCAAATTTGTCTGCACTTACATTTCTTTTATGCTCTTTAGTTAGGAAATAGGTGTAATAATTTCCATTTTAGTACTCACTTAGATCTGTTTCAACTCCGTTTGCTGTTGCAGTATCTCAGGAGAGGCGTGAGTAGTCCAGTGGTCAGTGCGCTGGACTCTGGGTTAAACGGCCCGGGTTCAAGTCCTGGCTGGGGCTTAACGTTGAGTCCTTAAGCAAGACACTTCACTCACATTGTTTCGTCTTCTCGGATAGGACGTACAGCCGGAGGTCCCGTCTCTTAAAAAGGGTAAGGGGTAAGAAACGTTAGTTTCCCACGCACGAGATTACTGTGTGCTGGATGTCCTCCCCTGGGGTGGGTTGGGTGGGAAAACAGCAGGTCCACATCAGCTTATACAGTTGCCAATAAATTCAACCTGCTTAAACAAATAAACATCATGATGATGATGATGATGATGATGATGATGATGATGATGATGATGAAATCAGTTATTCCACAAAACACGTGTTCCAAAAACATTAACATACGTCCAAGTTGGGCTGTCTCAAATTAAGAGAACGGGAATCAGGCAATACACCCTGTTCCCTGGACATCTGACCGGTTAAATTTCAACGACAGCAAAAAAGAAAACACCATTTCTAAATAAGAATGATTTCATACCATAAGAGGCTGCATGTGATTCACTTTAAAAAGGCCGTTTACTTGTTGGTTGTTTTGTTTTGTTTTGTTTTATTATTATTATTATTATTATTATTTCAATTCAGATGATTACGAAGAGGAGATAAACCTATTGTTTCCAATTAATTTTTCATATTTTTTATTTGAAATAATACAATGTTCGGGCCTATCTCTTAAAGAACAGCTAGATCTTATTTTCGTTGTTTACTGGTGAATGTGTCTAACAAGGGGGAGGCTTCTAAGTAGTGGTGGGGGGGGGAGCTTATCAGCTGCTGTTTACGGTAGGACATCAGTAAGATATTGATAATCACCCTTCGATTAATGTGAAAACATTCGAGGCAAACACCCACCGTGGATCGATCCATCAGTTTAAAAGGAAAATTCTGTCTCAGGAATCACTTCTATTGAAACTTTCCCTGATCTTCAACAAATAAAAATTGGAAAAATTACCAAAAACAGCGAAACAAAGTTACAACAGTGAAACGAACTCAATGTAGGATTTCTGCGACAAAGTAGCATCTGACCTCCCTGGCTCTGCTGTTTTCTCCTGAAACAATCTCAGGCCTCTTTGATAAAACGTCAAGTCAAGCGGCCGTTCTAATTCATTCTTTTTAAGTGAGAACATGATGTTAGTGTAGCTCTGGACACAGGTGCGATTTTCAGTAACGACCATTAACTGATGAAGTAGTCTTGACCTATCTGTGGCTGATTTTGCCGGTTGCACGAGTGTTATAAACATACAAAAGAAAACAACCACTCTTGGATTTTATTTCCTCCTTGTTAGTGAGGCACGGGTTTTCCAAACTCTTCTGATGTAACTTGAACGTTAGTAAATCTGCGAGCCATAGCAGATCTAGACTCTGTGTACGAGAAATAAGATAAGTGCATGGGATACCAACGCTTGCTTTTGTGGCGCAAGAGCGAAAGAGAAACTGGGCGCAAAGGGCGAAAAGAAAGTCTGTTTACAATCTTTTCTCTTTTTTTTTTTCGGTTTCTTCGCTTCAAAGCTTGATATGAGTGAACACTTCAGCAGTGAGGTGACAATGCTAAGATGACTCTTGGTGTCTGCTGATCGAATGGTTCAGTGTATAACAATTCAGGGGAGGACGGGGGGCTTGTGGAACGAAATCAAAAAGTTGTAACTGGAATAAAAATCAACAGGCAAACAAGAAAAAGTAGCAAAACCACATTAAGACAGGTCAGACGCGAAAGGATTTGGTATTTCACAAGTCAGGCCGACAGATTCTGCTACAAGTTAAAGGAAGAAAAAAAGCAAAATCAAAACCATGAAAATTCACCAATTTCCTCTCATCTAGAGGTTTTCCCATACTAGTCTGTTGAATTTAAAATCGCAGACAAATATTATTCAGCGCTAAATGCGTTCAGCTGTAAAAGAGCTATTTCAATGAATGCGCTTTGGTCCCGAGCAACAAGGATAGAGGTCCTGTCTACTGTCTTTTTCAAACACTCTCATGCCATCTGTACTTTCTTTAGCTATAAAGACACAAAGATATTTCACGACCATCCTTTAATATATCAATAAAAGTGAAAGTACAGAAAAGAAAACGCTGAGCAAAATTAAATCAAGCTAAATTGCTATTTATAATGACAAGAAAGAAAGACAAGCATTTAAGCCTGCTGTAACCACCAAGTATCAACTTAAACTTTATAAATCACAACAGATTTTCAAAAAATCTTCAATTTCAAGTATCATTAATGCAAGGGATCGAAAAACAAGCCTACTTGAAAGCACAAAGCTGTCTGTGCGCTAATCTTAGCTCAAGGAATTATTCTTCTGATTCTTTTCTCGCACCGCATTTCTTGTTGAAGAGGAAATAATTTGTCAGCTCACACTGAAACTGACCTCTCAGCCTACTTTTCTTGTGAAAAGCAGAGCCTATTTCGGCCAAAAGTCACGTCTAGGATGTACGCTAAACTCTTTCGCTCTAATAACCTAAGAAATCCGCTTAGCGTTCTGAGTGAAATGGAACACTGAGTAACAACTAAGTATTTTAATGTTGACTCAGAACTTGCATTTCCTGTTCTAGTTAAAGACGTTTCCAACAGAATAATAGAGTACTGACTCTGAAAGGCGCGAGATGAAAGAGGTTGAAATAAATCACAGCCAGATTGAACAATTTTATAATCAATCTGATAGAGGGCAAACCAAATTATATTATTTCAACTATCTCAACGGATAGACGATATTAAATGGCCACGCGAAGATACGAAATTTCTCTGCGAGTGTTAAAAAATATTTCACTCGTTCGCTTCACTCACTCGTGAAATATTTTCAGTACAAGAAGAGAAATTTTGTATCTTCCAGCGGCCATATAATATTCTGTTTATTATATAAACACCAATAAAAAAGCCAAACCGTTCATGTTCACTTTTGCTGTGAAAGGCACAGTTTGTTATGCAACTACAGTAAGGTTTTAATTTCTCTTGTAAAGATAACGTTATCTTCACTTGTGACAATATCACAAGTCGCGCGAAAACTCACCCGGTATTTCATTG
>NC_142521.1:36563464-36603464 GCF_964205215.1 Stylophora pistillata | reverse complement strand
ACGATCACGTTCAAAAAAATTATGGAGAAAAAGTTATCATTAGCAGCTAAATAATTTTTAAAAAATAAATAGTTTGGACAACTTCTGATGGATTTTAAGAAGTTTTCTGCGACAGAAGCAGAAGAGTGTCCCTTCCCAAGTATTACAACATGGTGAACACATACAAGAAATGCAGAATGTTCTGCTGTTCTGTCTGAGGCTGGACACCAAAACAATTAAACAATCGACACAGAATAGACTAAACGCGCGTTGTTCATCAGACAAATCATAGCGAGAAGGCGTCTTGGTGAACTTGTAATTTGTGAGACCTTCTTTCTCTCCGAGATACTTTAGATGATGAAAAACAATCCCGACAGCTTCTGATGACAACTCAAAACGAGTTTTAGAACTTCAGCCATCTTCCTTAATTTTTCAAACGTATCCATTCCTGACAGGCAGGTTACAGTTCCATTCTTCTTAACCGTTAGTTCTAGAACGATAAACCGGGCGGCGAGAAAATCTTGGAGGGACTTATAAAGAATATAAACGATCTTCTCACGGTTCAAAACGGAAAGTTTGGAAACTTGGAAAAAACCGATATGTATTAGCTTCTCGAACAGATCACCATTCTCTAACTTTGCTGAAGTTGAAATGAAGGCGATCTTCCAAAAGCGCGTTATATGCATTTTTTCCTATTTTGGAAAGTTCCTCTTGATATTTATCTATGCTTTTATCTGCTGTGACATTTTTTGACTTTTTTGCAGCCATGTGATCCAAGAGAGTTTGAGTAAAACCCACGTAAATGTACGCACGAGATGTTGGTAATTTATACTTTTTCTCTTTCCAGAGAAGACACAACATTAACAGCAAAAGCGGTATTTCTGTCATCTCTTCGAGATCCTGCTCCCAGAGGTAGTTAAGTAACCTATTAACGTCCTCCTCGTTAGATAGAGTCTTTCTTGCAAACTGTTCCTTTTGCTCCCTGCTATCCAGCCCGTTGATTTCAAACTGAGCATGACTTGACACTCTAAGCTCTCTTCTTTTACTGGTCGCGTTGTGATCATTTCACAACAGTCTCAGCTGACTGCCTCTCCAAATCTGGTGAACTGGGGATCATTTTCCACTGCTGTACTCGTCATATCCATCCAAAACGAGCAGCACTTTCTCCTGGTTCTGACGGACAGATTCATACAAGTTAGACAAGTTATTGACTGACATCGACTGACATCGGATCGTCAGCAGACAACAATTCAGCGGTTTTCAACATGGTACAGAGGTCCGGAATATCACAAACGTCTCGCAACTTGGCTCATCCTCGGTGTAAAAACCTGTGAAGCTCGCGAGTGACGTAAAACAAAGACAACAAAACATTATAAACAATAGCGTACAGCAAAACAATACCTCGTGAAACAAAGAAAACCTCGTCAGGTTTTTACACCGAGGATAATCCCGCAACTTGATTAACAGTACAAGAACAAACTTTCTGAAGATCTCCTTTTTGCCATCTGCCCAATCAACGGCCAGTTTTTGGGTGAAAGTAGACTTTCCTACTCCAGGTCTTCCATACACTAGAATTCGTCTTCGGATGGGATGATGTTCGTCACTTCCAAATACTTCACTGTAATCTTCCAGCGTTTCTTTCGTAATTCCATCAGGTTTTCTGTGGTCTTGCAAAAGTGTTAACTGTATGCAAATGTCATTAATGTGTACCGTGTTTTCTGGGTCCCATGGTGTTATTTTCACCTGACACATGGTGTTGTAACACTCTCTCAGCTGATTCTGACACCATTTCAAAAATTCCGCCGCAAAAACTGTTGGCAAAGAAAAAAAAACTAAAAATAAAATATGCCCATGTTTTTCTTCTTTCTTTGAAAACAACAACACCAAAAGCCTCTTCCAAGAACTGTGAATTCTCACTGATTAATCAATGCAAGGTAGTTACGTAATACATAAACAAAGACAAAAACACGCACCTCCGTAATGAGGCCAGTCTCCAAACACAAGGGAGTTACTCAACATGTTGGATACTACAGAAGCCGCCATAACACAGGCAAAAGTCTTCCATGAATTGTTTGTAGATCCACTGCCAGGAGCAAAATCACAGACTCCTTTGACAACGAGCCAATCCATTTTTATGTCACGGGCTGCTGCAAACAGACCTGAGGTATGAAGAAAATTAGATTAGAGACTGAATAAATGCAATGAGTAAGTAATTATCATGTAACGAGGTCCTACTCAGGAGGGAAGTGAGATATAAAAGCTGCTCTGTGTTTCACTAAAACAGCCCGACTGTCTTTCCTGTGTCATCAATGGAAGATTATTAAGGATATAGAGTTTTACTGTTTGGTAGAAATACAAAAGTGGTAGCAGTTTTCCGGAAGGATATAATCAAAGGGCTGCATGCCTTTTCGGTACAACGTGGTAAATAAAAGGGAAGAGTTTGGATCTCCTTTGCACAAACAAATGATTAAGTGCATGTACTTCCCCTTCCCTCAGAGCCAGTGGCTAAATAGTCCACCAGTCACAGGAGTCTCCCGCAGTTCAGTGGTAAAAGCATAAAAAAGAACATTAACTTGGCAGCACGAAAGCCAAATGGTTGCCCTTGAAGTTCATCAAAACAAATCCCACTAAAGTTGGGTTGTCGAGCAACCAACCCAGCGAAAATCTCAAATTGACCGCCATTTCAACGCCGTTAGAATTCGCGTCCATCTCAACCTGTGCAGTCAAAAGTTCGTTTCGACGCGGTCAGCCTGGACACTAGCAAAATTGGGCCCAACGGGTAGCCCCACGATATGAATGATTCAGTCAGAAATAAATACTAACCCACACGTGGAGTGAATATTTTGCTAAACGACTATTTTCAACTATTTTAGTTTTTACACAAGAAATTCATTCCGGGTGACTGAGACCTTTGATGATTTTTGCGCAAAGGGGAAACCAGGGTAAAAGCCATTATATTCTACATCATGACACCCTTATGGCTGTATGACCTAAACTTTTTCCTGTTTGGTAAAGAGATGAAAATACTTCGGGCAAATCAGGAGGAAGGAAGAAAGAGACTCCGTGAACAGATAGAAGCTGAAGCAGCCGTCCAACGAAAACAGATGGAGAATATGGTAAAGGCGAGAATGGTGTAAGTTGAAAAACAAAGACAAAATTTCATGCGAGAGCACCAAACCCTCAACAAACGACTTGCACAAATGCAGAAATCAAAGAAGACCGTGGAGAGCTTGAGACAACAGCTGCTACTCAATCAGAGCCGACAACAGCAAATTGAAAAGCCAGGATTCTTTGACAGAGCGCTGCAAATGACACCGGTCTCGGGCGGGTTTTCTTGCATCCTATCAAAGTCAAGCGTCATGTAAGGCCTCTAAAGTTGTTTCTTATCAAGAACATTGGTTCGAGTTTTAGTGGTTGCATAATATCCGTGTCTAGATTAACGTAATTTGCAAAGAATTAACCACCTTAATGTTATATAATCCGTTTTATGTCAATGGACATGTTCTTGATTCCGTAGATAAACTGAAAACTTGTGTTGTCCATAATACCAATTTGAAAAAAGACCTTAGTCGTTTCTTCTAATTATTAACTAGTACGCGCAAACAAAATTCCCTTCCGGAGAAATTGAGCCCGAAACCTAATAGGCTATTGTAGACTCTGTGTACAAGGGATGTAATAAATGTTTGGGATATTCTTTAGTGGCGCACGAGCGAAAAAAAAGGGGGACAAAGGTCGAGAGGTTTTATTTTATTTATTAGCTTCGCCGACCGGCAGGGACACCGCAACAGCTTGCGACATCTGTGGGCCCTATAAACCAACCATCCCACCCCAGGGAAGGGCATTCATCACACAGTAATCTCGTGTGCGGGAAATTAGCGTCTCCTACCCCCAACCCTACAGGAGACGGGACCTCCATTTATTCGTCCTTATCCGAGAGACTTCTTACAATCTTTTGACTGTCTCTCTCTTATTTGCCTTTTTGTTTGTTTCCTCGCCTCAAAATTTGATAGAAATAAAAGCACAGCAGTAAAGAGGAGAGGATGCTAAGGTGACTCTTGATGCCTACTCATCGAAAAGTTCAGCGGAGGACCATTAAAGGGTGGATGGGCGGCTAGTGGAATGAAATACCAAAAGGTTATTTAAAGGCAAAACACAAAGCAAATAACAAAAAACAGCAAAACATCAAAAAGAACATTACAAAGGTCGGTCAGTTGGTCGAACGGAAAAGACGTATATATTCCTCAGTTCAGGCCGCCAGATTCTGCTGTAACTTAAAGGAAAATGATGCAAATATAAAACCACGAAAAATTAACCAGTCTTTCCTCACACCCTAAGGGTACCCATGTCGAGCAATAGTCTCCTGAATTAAAAGTCTGGGCACAAATATTTCTAAGCGCACGATGCATTCAGCTGTACAATAATTTCAAGAAATAATTTTAATAAATATGATTTAGGGTCCGAGCAACAAGGATAAAGGTCGTATCCATTGTCTTTGTCAAACACTCTCATATCAGCTGAACCTTCTTTGGCAATTAAGGCAATGTTTTTTTAATAAATCAACAAAAGTAAGAGTACACTGGTGAAAACATTTATCAAAATAAGCTAAGCTAAACTGCTACTTGCTAAAACAAGCATTTAAGCCTGTAACACTGTGTAACGACTTTCACTCTTCTGATCACGAACGATTTTGCAACAATTTTCAGTTTCAAGCATCAACAATGTAAAGAATAAAAAGAAGCCTACTTGACTGCACAACGCTGCCTGTGAACTGATCTAAGTTCAAAAAAATAATTCTCCCGCTCTTTTCACTTAAAGTCTGCTTTTCTTGTGAAGAAAAATCATTTTTGTCAGCTAGCGATAAAGCTTGTGTCAGGGTATCAGTTATTGAAGAAGATCGAAATATTGGAAGAATGAAAATGGAGTCTGAGAAGGGGAGGTAGCTCTCTCCGATGTTTCAGCTCTCCCCATTTAGGCCGTCTGCAAAAAGGGAGAGTCTAGTACAGACTACTCTACGCGATTTTCTTTCTAGGATCAATGCTCCGTTTTTCAAACTAATGACATAAGAGATTCCTTTTTCGTTCTGATTGACCTGAAAAAACTCACGGTTAAGTGGAACAGTTAAAAAGACAGAAGAGTGACCAAGAGTGACCAGACAGAAGAGTGACCAAATAAAATTATATTGACAATCTCAAAAGAGAACATGCTTTACACTGTATTCTGATTTGCTTCTCACGCAGATCTCAGAATAAATCTTTGATAGCTCGCTGCCACGACACACGACTTAAGAACAGCCAAGTTATTCTAAATTACTACTGTGTTCATTACTCGCCAAATCAGTTGCCATAGAAACCTTTTTTTTAAGCGCTCACTCAACATGATTATCATCACCATCCTCGTCATCATTATTTTCCTCCTCCTGTTCATCATCATCATCATTATCATAGTTCTTGTCATAGTCATCATCATCATCATCATCATCATCGTTATCCTCCTCCTTCTGCTCATCACCGTCAACGTTATCATTATCCTCATCGTCCTCATCCTCATCATCTGGCTCGTTTCTGAACCTTATTCCTTCTTCTTTAAGCTCAGCTTTTGTACGACGTCGGTGGATGAGTCTCTCTCCTGAATATTCCACCTCCTATCACAAGAAAAAAGGGCAACAATATCAACCACAGCACTAATAATGTGTAACACTCAACTTGCATTTTCATGCAAGATAAATTTTCAAAACACCTTGCTTTCCCCCGCGTATATCGGAATGTGACCTTTCCATCGCTGTGGTAAAAAACACCTGTTTCATTAACTATGTGTGACACTCAACTTACTTTTTCACACACAAGCTAATTACTCGACGCATTCAAATGTATTTGTCCAAAAAGCGAGCGGTGAAAGAAAATATTCACTTTTGATTCAAATAGCTACAAGCGACTAACACTTTATTTCACAACAGGGAAAAATATTCTTAGATATAAATAACAAACACCAATGGTCCCTGGCAATTAAAACAAGGAGATACTTGACAGACGAACAGATGATTAAATTAAATACTATATTCTTAAAAGGAAAGAAACCTGTAATGTGTTCTCAATTGATATAAATCCGCATACAAAGTAATTGGCTATCATTCTTTACCCGAAGGGAAATCAAAAGTTTAATAATTTTTTAACCTTTCACGCTTACACGCGACGGGTTTTACTCCACATCATTTCTCCACTGGCAAAACTGTTTGTTTTGCACGAAATTATTTTAATCCCTGTCTAGTTACGTAACATCCCTAGGGGCATATATCTATAAAAGAAAAGACGCGCTTCGAAACTTCAGAGGGGACGCTATTTCGTTAATAGTCTCTAGGTACGAACAGAGCAAGAATCGTAACACGAATACAAGGTTTACTTCGGGAAAGGAATACAGAATTGTAAGTACAATTAAAACATATTTGCTGTTTGAATTAGTTCAGGGACATTACGGCATAGTGCCTAAAAACGATTGTAATTAAATTTTGTCTATTTCAATTTGATTCTATATGCTTCTAGAGAGAAGGAGTGCAGAAATAACTTCCACATATTTCCCAAGCTGTTGAGGTCTATTACAAGTTCAATACACTGTTACACGACTGAAAGTCAGACAACTCTAGATATTCCTTTTTGATGATCCGGGGTTCTCGTTGTAATGTTTTTCTCAGCTTTACTAGAAGCATAGATTTTTCCTTTCAATGTAACCGTACCATTCTGACAAAACTCCGTGTTTGAAGTAAATGCAAGGCACCTAGTAAATAATACTGATAAAAAACAAAACAAAACAAATCAAAAACAACATCAAGGTTCACACTTGTGCTCCGCTCAACTAACGCCTCCTCACCTATCATTTCAGGCCTCACAAGTTAATTGTTTGCTTTTTTCTTTTTTTTAGATGAGAAGGATAATGCCGCATTTCCGTATTCCTCGAAGCAAATAAAAAACGTCCACACTCCACAGGAAAGACAAGACGAGCAGCGAATAAGGTAGGCAGATCTTTTATTCTACTGATGGTAGTAAGAGTTTCCCATCAAAAAGTTGTTTACGTTCAGCGATGTCACAGAAACATGGGAAGCAGCGTAAAGTGTACACAGAATCAACTCTACAGTGTGTGGTAAATTGAAGTATAACACTTAATATTTTGTTAGGATTTACGGGAGACCAAGCAGAAACAAGCATACGATAGCAAGTTTAACAACTTCATTATCAACAATGTTGTTGTTTAATTTTTCTTCAAAAATGAGCTTATTCGACGCAGGAGACCGATAGGCCCTGATTTCTGACAGAGTTACAAAACATGAGCAGAGTAGCCGAAAGAGAAAAGAATCCAACTGGTAACTAAGAATGAGGAAACCATTCAAGAGCGAGTAAATAATAACACAGTGCCGAGTTTGACTAATGGTCGCGTGTCGCGGGTCGCGCCTTTTAAAATGATTTGTTTTGTTTTTTAGTTGTTTATTGGCGGGGTTCTCAAATAAAAACCCAAATAAACACATCCCACAAAAACAACACAAGCCTCAAAATTTCAAAAATTAAACTCCGGATTACCCAAAGAAATTTTGTCAGTGAAAAATTCTCACAATTCCTCTTTCCTTGTTTCCCTATGTATGGCGTAACTGGAGAAGATTTCTCTTTCAATATTACCTCAAAGAGAAAGGCCGATCAAATGAACTCACAAAGTTTATCAGAAAATATCACCAAGCCTCGTTCCATTAGGACAACTTCATGTACTATACTGGACACTACCACCAGAAAACATGTAGTATTCAAGTCTTGAAAGCTAAATTTGTTTCTTTCTTCATTCAATTTTCAAAATATTTTTCCGCAAAACATATCCAAACAAGCAACGATGTAACGGAAACATGGAAAGCAGCGTGAGGTGTACACAGAATCCGTTTTACTGTCTGCCAAACTGAGGTTAAAAAATATCATTGCTCAGGATTATTTAATGGACGATTGCAAGACCAAGTTGAGACAGAGACTTACGTGATTCACTCAAGAAAAATTCATTATTTGCAATGTTTGTCTTTGATTTTTCAAAACAAAATAGTGTTATCATGGAGACCTAGGAGACCACGAGGCTCTACGAGCAACTGACAGAATTACTCAACACGAGCAAATAATCCAAAGAAGAAAAGAATCCAACTGATAAATAAGTATAGGGCAACCATTCAAGTCCCAGTAAACTATAACACCGTACCAGTTTCGTTAAAGAAGACAATCATTACACCTTCAACTTTTGTTGAATTATTTCCTATCATCGGCACAAACCTTTAAGACGTGAAGATATGACAATAGAATCAACGCGACTTTCACTTAAAAAAACCAATTCGGATTTTAAAAAAGGAAAAAATCCCTTTTCTTTGCTCATTTAAATTTTTTGGGGTTCACGCTCCCTGATAGCAAAAGCGAATAAATGCCCGCATACAATGTAGGGAACAACTTCATCGAATTCAAAGCACGTGTGGGTTGAACAATCCTTTCTCGTTAAATAATCAAACCCAAATAAAAGCATCCCACAATAACAACAGAAGCCGAACAATTTCAAAATTCAAAATTGAGCAGAGGAGTTTGGTCAGAGAAAAATTCTTAATTAGCGCTATCTACTGCGAGGATCGTGCATCATACGTATCTAATACCGCAGTTCAAAATATATGAACTTCATATATTCATTATATCTGATTTATCACTTTCACGGGTTTATTACGAATCAACTTGGAAGAGCGCTACACTAGTATCGCAGAGGTCAGTGGTTCGAATCCCGTACACGCCTGATTTTTTTCAGGTCTGATTTTCGCTACTGCATAAATAGCGCTATCTACTGCGAGGATCGTGCATCATACGTAAAGTCCATTTTGTTTGCTCATTTATATTGTTTGGGGTTCACGCTCCCTGATAGCAAAAGTGAATAAATGCCCGCACAGAATGTAGGGAACAACTTCATCAAATTCAAAGCACGTATGGGTTGAACAATCCTTTCTCGTTAAATAATCAAACCCAAATAAAAGCATCCCACAATAACAACAGAAGCCGAACAATTTCAAAATTCAAAATTGAGCAGAGGAGTTTGGTAAGAGAAAAATTCTCACAAATCATCTTTTTTGTTCTCTCTCAAGTAAGGCGTAACTACACAAGCAAAGCAAAGGTCAATGGAATGAGCTCCCGAGGTTTTTAATTATTGTGTAATCAGGAAATATCAAGTCATTTTAGAGTCACTAAATTTAATCTTCGTCATTTTTTTTTTCTTCAAATCATCTTTGAACAAGCTACGCATGAGCCATAAAAGTACTTAACGTGGGTTTGTTACGGTCTCCGTCTACAACATTGGCTCCTAACGTCGCAAAATAGAAAAAGAAAATTCTTAAAACAGTGACTGTTCCTGAAGACTGTATTCTTTCTCACGAAAAATAATCTGATTAATTGAGTCCAAAGCAAGTTATTGGAAACATTATCAAGTGCTCTGCTGAAGAGCATCTAAACAAAAATTAGATGCATAACGACTGAGTGAAACAACAAAAAGGTACTTACATGGTAATCGGTATCCACATGAATGTTTCTCTCATTTACTGCTGCATACAACTCTTCACATTCTGTCCTTGTCATCTGAACACCTTTCAGGTCCAGGAACGCCAGCTCAGGAACACTGCTGAGATGTTGGACCAGATCCTTGACCCCACGGCCAAGTGGATTGGAATCTACAAAAAGAAATCTTAGCACTGGTACATACTTAAGTGCACGGGCCAGTGCTGATGCTTCATCTTCACCCATATTTGTACTCCTCAGGCCTAGCTCAGTCAGATCGGGTACATTGTTCAGGCTCTTGGCCAGTTCAATAATCCCGTGACCCAGGGGATTGTCGTCTACATCCAGTTCTTTTAAATTGTTTAAGTACTTTAATGAGGCAGCCAGTGCCGCACATTCCTTTTCTCCCATTTGTACATCTCCCAACACTAATTTCCCCAACCGTGGCACGTGTTGAAGATTCTCAGCCAAATGACTCACACCACTGTGTAAAGGGATGAAGGACAGGTTGAGCACAAGCAAATTTGGAGAATGGGGCAGTGACTCAGAAATAAAAGCAGCACACTTTGCTGTTATATTGCTGTGCAAAAGTTCTAAACGGCGGAGATTGTCAGTAAAATTAATTCCGTTAATCGCGCTCTCCATCAATTGATCTTTAAAGGCTTCCTGCTCCTCATTCTCATCCTCCCACTTCCTCCGTATTGTAATTTCATGAGGAGCTGTTACTAAAGGCAACACGTTCTTCAACAGAACAGCATCCTTAACTGTGTAAACCAAAATGTCAAACTTTCTCACCAGTGACAAACAGTGGTTCTCAGTCAAAGGCACATCAATGTTGTTGTTTTTGTTATTTACTAAATTATCCACAGGTGGCTGAGAAGAGCAAACCGGCGCTGATATCAGTTCAGGTAGACATTTATAATGAAAAACCTCCTTGCTCATGTCAATTAGATAGAGAAAGTTTCTCCATCCGGATTTTTTGAGGAAAGAGTTCCTAACGAGTAAATCCGCGTACTTTTGTACATCGTTACGTTCTCCAGAAGACGTTAAAACGACCGCGTTCAAGTCTAACATTATTGATAGAACATAATCGGGTAAATGTTTAATCAGTGGCAAGTACGAAAAAAAAAATAGTTTGGGAAACTGCTGACAGATTTGAAGAAGTGTTCTACAGCAGCAGTAGACGTGTTTTTTTCGTTAAGTATCACAACATGGTTAACACATGAGAGAAATGCAGAATACACGACTGTTCTGTCTGAGGCTGGACACAAAAACAAACAATCGACACAGAGTAGAATAAACTGTTTTTGTTCCTGAGACAAATCATCGTTAGAAGGTGTCTTGGTGAACTGGTAATTTGTGAGACCTTCTTTCTCTCCAACGTCATGTAGATGATCAAAAAGAATCCCGGCAGCTTTTAATGACAACTCACATGCGAATTTTAGCACTTCAGCCATCTTCCTTGATTTCTTAAACGTATCCATTCCTAACAGGCAGGTGACAGTTTCATTCTTCTTCACCGTCAGTTCTTGAACAATGAAATGGGCGGCGAGAAACTCCTGGACAGACTTATGAAGAAAATAAACGATCTTCTCACGGTTCAAAGCGGAACGTTTGGAAACTTGGAAAAAACCGACATGTATTAGCTTCTCGAAGAGATCACCATGCGCACATTTGCTGAAGTTAAAATGAAGACGGTCCTCCAAAAGAGCATCATATGCAAGTTTTCCTATTTTGTAAAGTTCCTCTTGATATTCATCTATGCTTTTACAAGTTGCAACTTTGTCTGCATCTTTTGTAGCCATGTGATCCAAGAGAGTCTGAATAAATTGTACGTAAATGTGCGCACGAGATGTGGGTAACTGATGCTTTTTCTCTTTCCAGAGAAGACACAACATCAACAACAAAAGTGGTATTTCTGCCATCTCTTCGAGGTTCTGCTTCTTCAGGTAGTCAAGTAACCCTTCAACGTCCTCCTCATCAGCAAGAATCTTTCTTGCAAACTGTTTCTTTTGTTCCCTCCTATCGAACCCGTTGATTTCAAACTGAGCATGACTTGGCATTCTAAGCTCATCCTCTTTCACTGGTCGCGTTGTGATCATTACACAACAGTCTCTCAGTTGACCGCCTCTCCAAATCTGGTGAACTGGGGATGACTTTCCACCGCTGTACTCGTCATATCCGTCCAAAATAAGCAGCACTTTCTCCTGGTTCTGACGGACATATTCATACGAGTTATTGACTGCCATCGGGTCATCAGCAGACAACAGTTCAGCGGTTTTCAACATGGCACAGAGGTCCGGAATATCACAAACATCTCGCAACTTGATTAACAGTAAAAGAGAAAACTTCCTGAGAATCTCCTTTCTGCCATCTGCCCAATCCACAGCTAGCTGCTGAGTGAAAGTAGACTTTCCTATTCCAGGTCTTCCATACACTAGAATTCGTTTCCGGATGGGATGATGTTCGTCACCTTCAAATACTTCACTGATGTCTCCCACCCTTTTTTTCGTCGTCCCGACAGGTTTTCTGTGATCTTGTAATAACGTCAACTGTATGTAAATATCATTAATGTGTACCGTGTTGTCTGGGTCCCATGGTGTTATTTTCACTTGACACATGGTTTTGTAAAACGCCCTTAACTGATTCTGGCACCATTCCAAAAATTTCACTGTACACAAGTCTGTCGACAAAAAAGAAATCGGCTTTATAAAAGTTTCATATCTTCAAAACTAACTTTGATAAAGCTACTCTTCAATTCTGAGGGTAAACATTCACACCTTCACCCTCGATCTGCCCAATACGGTGTTTCTTACTTAGAGGGGTGGGGGGAAAGGTGGCTCCATTTGCAGCCTTTTGATCCCCCCACAGAGAGGAGAAGCGCGGGCTCAGTTTACAAAAAGCGGCTAATAATCTAGGCTATGGTTGGTTCCGCTAAACAAATATCTTACTAAGAAAAAAAATTAATGAATAAATGGGGTAAGTTTCTAAAGAAAACGTAGAGCTGCGTTGATGGGGGTAACAAGGTAATCTGGTTTTAAAAAACTGAGTTGATAATTTAAATTGGGCATCCCAAAGAGTTTAAAAGCATACGTTTCGGGCTCTGACGAAGGGCTAACGCTGAAAACGTCAGCTTTTTAACTCTCCACGGTGGCCAGTTTACAATATCAAATCAGTTAAGAAAATATTGTTTTGTTCTGTGACAAGTGAAATTACTTATTCCACACCTTTTTTTTTAAGAAAAAAATCTAGGAAAAATTTTAATATAGTTTTTACTGTTGTTAGTCCTATTCATACATACACTTATATTTCCTTTTCTTTACGACATGTATTTTGTTACTTAACTTTGTTTTATAAATTTAGTTTGAGGGCCACTAGTTACTCAGTTGAAGCACTGTCACGTGTTACCCTCGTTAAATAAAGTTGATTGATTGATTGATTGAAATCTCAATGTAACTATGTAACACTTGGAATTCTCCAGTCTGAAAGTCAGAATCAGAATGCAGATTCTGAAGAAGTTATAAAATGAAGTCACAAGGGACAAATACCTTCAAGCTTAAAAACATAAGAAAAGTATTCAAGCAAGGGAGACAACGAGGCTGGTATTTGATCAATTTCAATAATTGCAAGCACCATTTGCAAGTAATATAAATCTCGTCGAAAAATCAGCGTATTACTGAAAGACTAAGAAAATTGTGAACACAAGAAATTTCAATGAAATGCCATTACGTTTCAAATAAAAAAGCGAATAAGACGAAAGAAAGCTAAACCGCAAACAGCGACGGTAATTAGTTTAGTTTAAAGGAAGATATTATCCTCTTGTTATGAATCACTTTGCGGAATCGAACCCCAGACCTTCGGATTCTGCGCTGTAAAAGCTCTTCCACCAAGCAGGCGGGTAACTGTGGTGAGTTTCACAGCAATAAGTAAAAAAGAAACAGTTTCTCGCCGCATCTGTCTATTCAAATACAAACCTGTTGTTTTGGCGGAGGAAGCATATTGCTAATGAAAAGACTGGGCACAAGAACAGAACGACTCAAAAGGAACTTCTTTACTCAATGCTGAGTGTTGTCCATCATTAAAATTTAAAGAAAACAAAGCCAAACAGACATATTTACATAGCTACATAGCGTTTGAGACAGACCATGTCACTACAAATACGTAGTTTAAACTGCCATAATTCCAATACTGAGTCTTAACCTCCATTGCAAAGGTCTTTCCTCAAATCAATGTCTCTTTTGAAGTTATGCAACTGCAGATCTAGGTGAGGAATCCTCCCTACCTCTGCCTAAAAAAATTCAACATTTTTAAAATGTTGAATTTTAAAACTGCAGTCTATACTATACTTGGGCTCAAAAGACTGTTCATTTAAATATATACCTGTTGTTATGGCAGACGAAGCATGTTGCTGATGGGAAGACTGGGCACTAGAACAGGATAGCTCCACCGGAACTTCTTTACTCACTGCTGAATGCTGTCTATCAGTTGAAATATCTTCAACAACATAAACCCAAACTGACAGCAGTTAGACAACCTCATGGGGTTTATGACAGGGCATGGCACTATATGTAGTTTAAACCACCATAATTGGAACACGATGTCCTCACCTTATTTGCTAAGGGACCGGTCATAAAGTAGAGGGGGGTGGGCTATGAAAAATTGGGGTTGGGTCACTAGTTTTTAACACCATCATCATCGTCCTCCCCCTCCTTCTCATTATCACCATCATCATCACTATTATCATCACTATCATCTATAGCACGCAATACAACTTGTAACACATTTGCCCTCATTGTTTCAATAGCATCCACTGTAAATTGAACTTTACTTATTAAGAGTTTTAGCCAGCGACCTTCTCTCTTTTTTAAGCTGTTCAGGCCTATCACGCTACAATGATTAGAGGTTATCATATCACCATAAGATGACAGTGACTGATTGCGGAGAACTCTCTCTCACAATGTTCCCCATGTAGCTATCCAAATTACTAATTTTAGTTGTGGGGTGGCTCAATAGGTTTTTCTGTGCCACTCAAGGGGTGGGCCGTTCCAATTTTGTCAGATAACTCAGGGGTGGACCACTGAAAACCAGTACTTTAAAAAAAAAATTCATTATCCACCCCCGCCCCCTTTACTTTATGACCGGTCCCTAAGCTATTTTCTCAAACGTATGCGGGTGGAAGATTTCTACAAATCCAAGTCTACGAGAGGAATTTATGACATGCGTGTGATCCTTCCTACCCCTGCCTAAAAATTAAACAGAGAAGCACCACCCAATAATTGGGTGGTGCTTCTCTGAGAGTCTCGACGGACATACTGAAACTTTGTTGACAACGACGGTGGCTCAAGTGATTTACTTACAATACTTTAAGACTTTACCGTCGTTTTCTTAGCGATGATCATCTGGTTTTATCAACTGAGTTGACAATGTAAATTAGCCACCTTATAGAGTTCCTAAATCCTACGTTCTGAGTGTATGCGATCGCATAGATGAATGTGGGTTGGATGTAGCTAATATAATGAGGGTGGGGTGGGGTGGGAAAGTTTCTAGTTGTCTAATGGAGGTCAGAGGCCTTCTCTTCCTGAGCGGAAATTCTTTCAAAAAGTTTGAAGCATCTCACTGTCAATCTTGAGCAGATTCAAAACCTGTAGATAGTTTAGAGCTCCTCTATAGCTTTTGCTAACTGAGTACAATATCCATAAACAAAGCAAGCGAAAATTGCTGACAAACTTGTAACATTTCTGATTCAAGATGCTGTTCTTATTGATCAGTGCATGGTCATAGGTCATTAATCATGTTTTTAATTCAGTTTGGGTAAAGGCTTAAGTAATTCGGTTCCAGCAAATTTATTGAAAACAAAACTAAACCGCAAACAAGACCAGCTAGTGACTGCATGCAAATATACTGTAAAGCTAAAACAAAAGGTAAAGCTGATCTGTTTACCTCTGTAATGTGGCCAATCTTTAAAGATACTGCAGTCATTAAGAATGCTGAACACAAGAGAAGCTGCTGTTACACTTGCACATGTTTTCCACTTTTCCTCTGTTTCAGTTCCATCTGCATACCCTGAAATACCCTTGACGACAACCCACTCCATTTTCAGATCATGTGCTGCACTATAAACTCCTAAGACATGAAATATCAAGCTTTCTTAAACAAAACAACAAATTTGCTCCAACATCTATTGATTCTAACCTCTCCTTTTGTTACCTTTGTTATCAACGGTTGGTAAGGGACTTAAGACACAATCTGGAAAGTCTCCTTGTATACTAGCTATAAAGTTAGTTGCTCTTAAATGAGCTTCTCCCAGTTCCCATACCATTGGGGCACTAAAACTGCATTCTTACTTCCTCTACCTGTATTAGTATCAGTATCAGTAGCCATCTACACGGCCTGGGTATAGAGCCACACATTAGAGAGTACACTGTCCCATCCAAGACTACGACACAATGACTTTATAGTGAGGACTTTCCCCCAGACCTCTTGATCTGAAGTCCGGCATGCTAACAATCAAGCCCAAGTATCTCTAGTCACTAGCAGGAACACTTACCTACCATGAAAGCTATTATTATAAAAGTGTACATTCTATCTCCCAGTATACAAGTCTATCTGTATCTCTTAGAACAGACTTTTCTGTTACCGCGGTTCCCTATAGGATAAAGATGCCTTACCCTCTCCTTCTGTTTCAATTGCAATTGCTTCAGGAAAGGACTCCACAAGTTCATTTTGTCGCCACTCAGCTTGTACAATCTCAGGGCCACTCAAAACCTCACCACAGTGGACTTCAACTTTTCTTTCTTTCGGATTTTCTAGGGGTGCATTCCAACCATAACCTGCACATTTGATGAGTTCAGCCATGTCTCTGCTGACAGGAGTTGTGACCCCACAAAATTTCTTGCCAACCTTTGTAGCCTTCTGATGGGAATAGGTTGTGAGCTTTTCTGATAGAACCACATCCCCCAGATTTGTTGTTTCCTGATTCATACCACTACAGTGGCCCACAGAAAAGACAGCTTTTGGTCTCAGCTGAGTGACAGCATTTTTTACTACAGTCAAAGAACCACCAGGAGCTTTAGAGCCCTCTGAGCATCTCATCAAAGCAACTTTCAGTTTAACATCTTGATCTTTACCAATGCTGCCAAAGTATACATGACCAAGCCCTTTGCAATAGCTTCTGAATGGATCAATAATGTAATAGTAGCAACTTAAGAACTCACAGTCCTTCACTGTTAACAACAGAATATCAATTGGGAGTTGAACATCTTTCCAAAGTTTAAAATTCTGGGTTAGTCCATTTCTCTCTGGAAGATTTATACTGATCTTTGGTGGGTCACCACAAATGCTCATTAAAGTACTCTCTTCAGTTCTCGCAGTTTCTGACATGGTCAATCAACTTCTGGGAAAAAAAGAAATAAAGAATAACATCCTGCCTATTTAATCAATGTTAAATTAATGCAGCTGTAAAAGTTCATTAATTTAAAGTCACTTGAAGGATAACAAAAGAAAATCTATGGCTCCTACGAGTCAAATCTACACAACACAAAATGGGAAGAAACAGAACCAGCACCAAATTCCTACTTTTTGATGATGCTTCCAGTTCCCTTTTGTACAGAAAAATGTGTGAAGAACTGAAGCTCTTAACAATTAAGAGAGAGTTGCTCTTAAACTCAGTATTCAAAGAAAGTGGATTGTCAATAGGTTTATTTCTGTCAAGATATAGTGTGTTGAGCTGGGGGAGGGTGCAACTCAAAAACAGGATGCACCAAGTAATGAGTGATGACTTATAGAAGACACTCGCCAAGATAAAGAAGAAAGATCACATGACCAAAGTTGAAGACCCTATCAACTGGATGAGCGATGCAGTGTAATGTAAGTAAAGAGGTGTAATGGCAAGATGTGTGTGTGGATAGCTAGATCCACGGGAATTGAAGAAACGTGTAAAAGTACCAAAACTTTGCTTTCAAACTATAATCATTTTGATAATTTCACATCAAGACTCGGAAAGTGACAGGTTCCAGCAAGAGAAACTTGATGAAGACCCAAGTAATCTAACAATGTAACATGTGTCATTTTGCAAACTAGTGTGGTTCAAATTACCTTCTGGAATATTCAGTGCACAGAACTCACTCAAAAGCATTTTGATGAAATCATCAAAGGACTGGAGGGAATGGCTCCAAAAGCTGACAACTTGTAAAAAGCCTGTTGGCACTCATGAAGAGGGTTTAAAAAATTGTCAAAAGCAAATTCAATGAAAAGAAAAAGAAAAGCAAACAAAGACAAATTCATCTTTAAGAAGCAGAACCTCAATACTGCAGACACATCCTGACTTGTGAAGGTACCCTTACTGGCTACCAGATCTTGCCAAAGTCAAGTTGCCATTAAGTCACCTAGGTAGAAACTTACATTCTAAAATTGCTTGGAATGATCAACTACCTGGGCAGGTTTGTCCCAGATAGTTTTTTCTGACAAATTATGTCAGAATCTCCAACGAGCCTAATGCAAGAAAAGCATTCAACCAATTGAGCACACTTCTCAAGTCCATGAAGAAACCTTTTACAAATGGAGAAAGGTGGCTTCTGAGCTGCCCCTACTCTGCTATGCTGATAAAGAAGTAAAAGTTGAAAAGCCAGTGTGAGCTGGGGGCAGTTTTACTTCAAGATAGTAGAACTGTGGCTTTACAGAGTTGAACAATGACTCAAACAGAGAGGAGATACACACAGATAGAGAATGACTGCCTTGTATCAGTGTTTGGCTACAGAAGAATCTACCTCTATGGGTTTCTCCTCCATGCATAAGAAAAGATTACTGCCATTACAGAAAATAAGCATAGAACAATTTACAAGAATAGAACTCAGACGTTCATCAGTGATTCCCTGTCTAGATCTCAAACAAAAAATAGGGAGAAGTATGATAATTATGAGGTCTTCTTGTCCAAAAAAGAAGAAATGCTCATGGGAGAGAATGTAGTTAGAGATTCAAATAGTTTTCATTATGTATGACAATTAAAGCAATGCTTCAGAGAGTAACCAGAGCAAATGTTTAGGATGTTGATCACATGACCTTATCAGATATAAAAACCAATGGATTGGCCAAGGCTAAGACACAATTACCTCCTAATGTTCAGAACTTTTAACCTTAAACAGAGATGAAGTACCAGCTGTCCAAGATGGAGTAAAATACAAGTGAACCAAACCTCTGTGCTCAGAGATTCAATAAAAGATTCCCTCTACTAATTTGGATGAAGAAGGATAAGTTAGACAAGCAACAGTCACCCTATCCTAGCCACTGATTCACAAAGACATCAAAAATACCCAGTCAGCACCTTTTCAGGATGCCTAGAAACTAAACCAATATAACAACCTTAAAAGACCATACAAAGTCAACCTGCCCAAAAGAAGATGGCAAATAGTCAGCATTTAATTCTTCAGGGGAAAGAAAGATTTTATAGGAATATTATAGACAGTATGAACAAATATTATCATGTGGAAAAAAGTGACCAATTAACCGCTGCTGAGACATTACAATCCTACAAATAAGGATGACATTTACTGAGCAAGGAATTCCAAACAAACTGATTTCAGAATATGGACCCCAATTAATACACCATTATGAAATTCAAACAATTTGCAGCAAGCTGAACTTTCATGATCATAAAAAATCGTGCACCACTTTTGAAGTATTATATTGGTATAACAGAGGTTGCAATAAAGTAAGCAAAAGATTGTAAAGATGAGCCAACACCGATTGATCGGTATTTTGGAAACAAGGAATAGTCCTAATTAAGTGAGTTAGCTTCATCAAATGAAAAGCTAAAACCCAAAACAACAAGAACAATTCTGCTTGTTAAGCCTGTGCTACTACTAGAACAACAAGTGATTCTGATCTCAAGCATTATTAGAGCTTCAATAGAGAGGAAGCAGCAGGTCAAATGATATCATGATAAGGAAAAAGCGTGCTTTTAATTTACCTGTGGTCCATATGAACTGGTGTCATGATAGTTTTATCTTTCATCATTTCCGCACGCACGCTGACTCTATCTATGTTACCTAATTTTTAATATTTTAAAAGTATGTTACCATTTTTACATAATTTTTAAATTTGTAAATGAATATGTAATTCAACCTTCGGTTGCAATGTTTTTCAAATAAACTATCTATCTATCTATCTATCTATCTATCTATCTATCCAATGATATGATAGTGAGGACAAGCTGTTGCTGCCTCTCTTCTGCAGGATTACAGTCGTTAATCTCAACCAACTCCAAGCTAGGTGAGTTAAGGAAGCCAATTGTGCATGCATGATCAAGAGAGAAATTAACAAGTCATATAAAATCAAGGCAGATGAGGATGAGTGCTGAAGAAAACAGGAGCACATTTGCAAAACAACAGAACTGCAAATGCCTCAGGAGAGTGATTTTAGAGTCCATGTTGAAGATCCCCATGAAACCAGCAAAACAGTTGAATAGCAGCTTGCTGAGGCACACCAGTAATGAAGCAAAGCCTGTGACTAGTAAAGCATTTGGCAAAGTCAACATGACAAAAACAAAATCTGACACAAAGAAAGTGATAGGCAACAAAAATTCCCACAAAATCCTAGATAAAAAGCCTTTGTGATTTCTAAATAGAACTTTTGATATCAGTTTGGATTTGTTTTTA
Organism: Stylophora pistillata; assembly: GCF_964205215.1. Lineage (NCBI taxonomy): Eukaryota > Metazoa > Cnidaria > Anthozoa > Scleractinia > Pocilloporidae > Stylophora > Stylophora pistillata. Next base: position 36,583,294 of record NC_142521.1, on the reverse strand, counting down.
AATGTAAATTGCCTTTGCACCAAGTTGTGTCATTGTTTACCTTATCATACATGTACATTATAGTCATGTGAATACTTATTTCTATAACTATAACATGTAATCATAAAACCTGTCTGCATAGAGGTGTGTGTATTCCTATAATTATGTATAATGTGTAAGAGGAGCTAAAATCAAGTAGTTGCGGTTATCAGTTGATAAGCTGCCAATAAAGCTGTGTTTTGGGCTACAAGTAATGTACTACTACACGTACATAATTACATATTGACCCTTTAAACCCTACGAGTGATCAGCATCTACTTTCTCCTTACAGTAATACAGCTGAGTCATTCATTAAGATCATGAGAATGTAGGAAATGATGACCAACCCAGAGAACTTTGATTGGAAAACAAATTCTCCTTGCCAGTACCAAAAGAAATGTAAAGAGAAGAGTGTAAAGAATATGAATACTGATGTTAGGGTGGAAAGGGTTCAAACACTTTTAGAAAAAAATTACAAGCACAGTTGAATTGGGTCGATTTTTTCATTCCATGTACACGTGCATTGATGTCAATAGATTAACACTCACCCTTCAAGTTGCTTCTCCTGTGATATGATAACAGCAGTTGTATTAAAGTCTCGAGTACTTGTTTTTGCTGAATTGAATCAATAATACCATCCACCAGATAAACCACTACCCAGTAGATTGTGCGGTTGATTGTGTTCACACCAATCTACTGGGCGGTGATAAATCTGGTGGACAGCAATGAAATTCAACAAGCTGGGGGAAAAGTAACTGTTTTGTCTGTGTACTTAGGTGTCATAAAGCCTGCCACTGTTAGATTATGGTACTCAACTGGAATTCGAATATTCTGGAACTTAGCTGTAAGGAGGCAAAACACATATGGATCAACAAATCAATCTGAAGTGACTACAGTATATACATAAATGCCCACACAATTGAAAAAAAATTGATTTAAGTTCTTCATCTGACATGAGATGAGGCTGAATGAAATTTAGGCAAGGATAAAATCGAGGCACACTGGTCAGAGGGGGTCATGCCGTAGGGGCACCCCTTTGCAATAGCAGGGTCAAGTGGTGCTAAGTACGTTTTGAGATTGCCGTGGATCTCGACATGAGCTGCTTGTTGTGTTCCCACCCTCCCTCCTCTGGTAGGTATAAACAATTCCACTGACTTGTCAGTATGACTGGAGCCAGGGGGGTGGACCGAGGTTGTGTCACCATGGTAACCTCCCTGCTGTAGGCAGTCATCGCGACTGCCACAGTGCTACGGTACCTTCCTCCAAGCTCATCAGTGCCAATGAGTTAAATTTTAAGTGTACTTGAATTTTGGATACAAAATCAAAAACAGGCTTCTACCTCAGTTGTCATAAACTAGAGATAGTGAGTGGAACAAAAACTCAAGAACCAATAAAAAACATAAGTATAAACTTAAAAAATGAATACAGTAATGAAGATGGTCAAAACTTACTCAGTATTCACAGAAATGTCTACACAGGGTTGTCTCTCGCAGTCTGGGTGTTTTTCAGTGGATCTCTGTTTATAAAAGTTAATCACAACAAAAAATGATTGCCATATTAGACGTGTATACATCAAATCTACCTAACCTAAATACACTGTATGACTGTGAAATATATAATATAAAATAATTCTGTAACGATAAAATGGACAAATACAGTATAAAGGAACAGGTCTCAGAGTGCAACCAACAGAGTCACAGTGTGACTAATAATTTTTTTTCTGTTTTCATAATTACCATCTTCCTCAATCATGTTTACAATAACAATATTTAATTAGCTATCCAACTGCTAATGACTAGGTTTTCATTAAATAATGGTTAGTTCACAAAGCTGTAGATTAATTACAAGAAGTAAAATATTTTTTAACAATCACATGTTTACATGCACAATTACTAAAATATATCATAAACAACAAATTAAAAAACTAACTCAAATCATAGAAACAGTTCACAAAGGTACATAAATAATAAAGATAAATTACTGTGCCAAATGAAGCTTAAGTATCAAATTTAAATACTCGTTGTTAAAAAGATTTGCTTTCTCAAACATTCTTCATATAATGATATTTAATTCAATTTTGTACATTCACTTTTATTGTTAGATTTAAAAGAAATATACTTTTCAGTGTGATATTTAGTTAATAAGGTTATTTGAAGTGGTTCGCACATGGTTTTGTTTCTTTCTATAATGGCAGGTTCACAAGTACGATGTTCCTTACTGTAAAGTTAAATTAATATTTTGTCAGAGACCCCATTCCAAAAATAGATTGAAAAAAAAAACAATGAAAAACAATACAAGATATCATTTCTGTGGTCTGATGACAGAAGAAGTAGTTGGGTTAGAAAAATAGCCTACCAGTATTTCTTAAAGTAATTCCTTTGTTTGTATCATAATGATAGACTTTTTAAACACTTTGTACTCAAAAGTTCAGTGGCATCAGGATGCCTCCAAAACTTGCTTTTGTTTTAAATCAAATTCTTCTCTGACCTTAGCCTGTTTACTTGGTCTTTCTCATTTTTGTTTTATTAAAAAAAATTAATAATAATTTTCCATGTCAAGGATAACCTTGAATGGGTGTATTAGAATGCAGTTTTAAATGGACTGATTGCATGCCCTGGACCTTTCCATACTAAACAGACAGACAGACATCTATATTTATACAGGATAGCCCCTTCAGTGTAGTAAACACTGGTATCAACGGGGGTCCTGTTACCCACCCATCCCACCCCAGGGGAGGACATCCATCACACAGTAATCTCGTGCGTGGGAAATTAACGTCTCCTGCCCCTAACCCTGCAGGGGACGGGACCTCCATTTATTCGTCCCTATCCGAGAAGACTAGAATATCTAACCATTTCTTGATGTTAAAGAAAGGAAGCATATTCTTCTCAGTTAATTTTAAGACCCTGAGTGTTGGTCCGGCCGGTATTGAACTCTCGACCTCCCGCACAGCAGTCCGGCGCTCTCCCAATTGAGCTAACCAGGCGGCGGTCTAAAAAAAATCACTCTTCATTCCTGCATCACTGACAACATCAAAAGACTCCATATTTAAGAAGTCATAAAAAAAGCACATCAGGGGTGTATCTAATATTTCTATCAAAAAAGTCTTTTTTATAAAAACACTTTTACCGACATTTTATATTTCTTTGTTGTTCCACAGAATATGTTTGTAAAAATTATTGGGGTCCTCAGCTTCTCTTTAGTTTGACCACCATGTTAATTGTCATAAGAAAAGGGTTGGTCAAATAGGTATTAGGTTAATATCAACAGTAAACCCCCTCCCCCCCTCAAATCCCTCCCCCCTCAAATCCCTACCCCCCTCAAATTGCCTGCATATGACCTAAATGGAAATGACAAGAAGCAATGTCCTTAAGGTTTCCTCAGTAAACCAGTAAACCAATGTCCTTAAGGTTTCCTTCAAGCAAACCAGTACTCAAAAATGCAGAAAAGACTTCATAATTTACTAAATCCAACAATTGCTAACTAAAATGGTGATTGTTTATAAAAGAGGATAATTATGTTTTCAGTGAAGAGAGGTCTTTGAAACTTTTTCTCATTTCACTGGGAGGGTAAAATGTTATAAATCACTGAGACTTTTAGGCAACCCAATTACTGCATTGTTCTATTTGGCAATAATTGAATCACGATTGTTCAATTTAAAATTAACACCCAAGTGATTAAAAAACTAGTTCTACATTGAATTAACAATGAAATGAGAACAGAACAAGTAGCTCAGATTAGTAACAAGATGCTTAAAAATTATGGCATGAGAAATAACATGGTACCCTAAAATAAACTGACAAACTTCCAAGTCCATAAGTAAAATTAACATCATAAACTTGGTAAATTGAAATAAAATAAATATCATATAGGGTATTAAGAGGCTGATAGGAGTGATTCAAGCACAAATTAATGCTCCCTTGTATATTTTGATGTAGAATGAACAAGACATTTGAACAATTAGTGAGCGAAGGAAAATTGTTTAGAGTGAAGCCATAGTACTCAGAGTTTAAGAATGCATTCGGGACTAGAGGTATTCAAGTCTCTCACCATGTAAGGATTCAAACTTAGTATTCTTCAGTGTCATTACAATGATATTTGAAAGAACAACGAGCACATCTAATAATTATATCAAAATTAACCCTCAGTGAAAGATGATTCAATCAACTGTAGTCGGTGCTGAGGTAAATGACGGTTGAGAATATAGAATAATGATAGTTAAGCACTAAGAACCCCTAAAGGATGATTCAATCAACGACTGTCAATGACAATTAAGAATGCAGAAGCTGATAGTTAAGCATTAAGAACCCCTAAACGATGATTCAATCAACGACAGTCAATGACAATTAAGAATGCAGAAGCTGATAGTTAAGCACTAAGCACCCCTAAAGGATGATTCAATCAACGACAGTCAATGACAATTAAGAATGCAGAAGCTGATGGTTATGCATTAAGAACCCCTAAAGGATGATTCAATCAAAGACAGTCAATGACAATTAAGAATGCAGAAGCTGATAGTTATGCATTAAAAAACTCTCCAAGGCACTGACGTATCGGCAAGTAAGATTCCTGCGGTAATTCATTAATTATCACGTGCATTTAAGCTTTAACATATCACTCTACTAAATGAAACTTATCGTTAAGGCTCAGATTCTTTTAAACCTTCGAACTTTAAGCTTTCATTTTTCGATAAGAATATCCTTTACGTTAAATTGATATTTCTGTTCGCATGCTGTAACCAATAAATTCAAAGTTAATCGATTTCAGTAAAGGAACAATCTCAAATATATAGAGCAAAACAAACGAAAAAACAAACAACAATGAGATACTGGGTAAACTATGTTTTTTTTTTTTTAAACAACGATCAGTATAATCAGTATATTCCCTCCAAATAAACAGGAACATAATGAGATTATGGCAACTTTCACTTTCATGGTAAGCAAAGACATCTAATTTGTACATAAACAAGTGTTGTCGGAATAGCGACCTGCGAAACTCAGTCGAGAAGCTAATTAACTGTGCCATTTAACATCTTCTCAAGCGTATATGATTAAGAAATCTTGGACATCCAGTAAAACCATCTGATCAATGCATGCTCACTCAAGTTGGCAGACAATTACATACCTTTCTTTCCACTTCACTCGACGATTGCAAATGCCCGTTTATTGAAACTAAGCAACGGCCGTTGTGCAACTGAAATTTGGATACATGAACTTTACATGAGTAACTGTTTCACAAGCTCTTAGCCAAGCTGAAAGGACGAAATGCAAGGATTCTTGAGCTAAATATTCGCACCATCGGCCTTTACGAGGGAACAAAGCCTCTGCATTCCGCTCAATTGTCAGTCACGTGATAAGGTAATCTTTGCTGCAAGCCGGAAGTGCTGACTATTTAAAAATGTGTCTTAGTGTTACCTTGTTGAATTTTGCGTGACAAGTTATATGTACTGAGACACGGCAAATTTGTCTGGACTTACATTTCTTTTATGCTCTTTAGTTAGCAAATAGGTGTAATAATTTGCATTTTGGTACTCATTTAGATGTTTCAACTCCGTTTGCTGATGCAGTATCTCAAGAGACAAATCAGTTATTCCACAAAACACGTGTTCCAAAAACTTTAACATACATCCAAGTTGGGCTGTCTCAAAATAAGAGAACGGGAATCAGGCAATATACCCTGTTCCCTGGACATCCGTCCGGTTAAATTTCAACGACAGCAAAAAAGAAAACACCATTTCCAAATAAGAATGATTTCATACCATAAGAGGCTGCACGTGATTCACTTTAAAAAGGCCGTTTACTTGTTGGTTGTTTTGTTTTGTTTTATTATTATTATTCTTTTTTAATTCAGATGACTAAGAAGAGGAGATAAACTTATTATTTCCAATTAATTTTTCATATTTTTTATTTGAAATAATACAATGTTCCGGCCTATCTCTTAGGGCCTGATTACATGAGCCGGGCTGGCCCGTTTAGCCGGGCTGATTTCTTTTGTTTTCACGCTTTGGCGAACACCAAAACAAAAGAAATCAGCCCGGCTAACCGGGCCAGCCCGGCTCATGTAATCAGGCCCTTAGAGAACAGCTAGATCTTATTTTCGTTGTTTGTATAGGTAATCACATGATCTCGAGTGCAATTTGGAATAAATAAGTACCAGTAAATTTTTTCAAAGACTAACAAAATTGCATGAGCCCGTAGGGCGAGTGCAATTTGTGGTCTTTGAAAAAATTTACAAGTGCTTATTTATTCCAAATTGCACGAAAAAATCATGTGATTATCTATTAATAATATACATGAAAAAATACGAGGTAGCTTCTCATAACTCCGTAGAAGAAAAGCGCGCGCATCACGTGCAAAATTAATTTATTCAAACCCTGCAAGTGACGTTGACCTTGACATTGACCTTGACATTGACATTGACCAATCATTCTGACCAATCAGAATGTCTGGTTTGTTTCTTTCTTTGCACTGAATTAACTCTCTTCTGCACTGAATTAACTAAAAACTGCATTCATCTTAACCAATCAGAACTGTGAAATTTTTTCATGTATATTATTAACTGGTGAATGTGTCTCTAACAAGGGGGAGGCTTCTAAGTAGTGGTAGGGGGGGGGGGCTTATCAGCCGCTGTTTACGGTAGGACATCAGTAAGATATTGATAATCATTCTCCGATTAATGTGAAAACATTCAAGGCAAACACCCACCGTAAATCGATCCATCAGTTGAAAAGGTAAAATCCTGTCTCAGGAATCATCTCTATTGAAACTTTCCCTGATCCTCAACAAATAAAATTGGAAAAACTACCAAAAACAGCGAAATAAAGTTACAACAATGAAACGAACTCAATTTAGGATTCCTGCGACAAAGTAGCGTCTGACCTCCCCCTGTCTCTGCTGTTTCTTCCTGGAACAATCTCAGGCCTCTTTGATAAAACGGCAAGTTAAGCACCCGTTCTAACTCATTCTTTTTAAGTGAGAATGTTAGTGTATGGACACAGGTGCGATTTTCAGTAACGAACATTAATTGATGAAGTAGTCTTGACCTATCTGTGGATGATTTTGCCGTTTGCACGAGTGTTATCAACATACAAAAGAAAAAACCCACTCTTGAATTTTATTTCCTCCTTGTTAGTGAGGCACAGGTTTACCAAACACTTCTGATGTAACTTGAGCGTTAGTAAATCTGCGAGCCATAGTAGATCTAGACTCTGTGTACGAGAAATAAGATAAGTGCATGGGATACCAACGCTTGCTTTTGTGGCGCAAGAGCGAAAGAGAAACTGGGCGCAAAGGGCGAAAAGAAAGTCTGCTTACAATCTTTTCTCTTTTTTTTTTTTTCCGGTTTCTTCGCTTCAAAGCTTGATATGAATGAACACTTCAGCAGTGAAGAGCTGACAATGCTAAGATGACTCTTGGTGCCTGCTGATCGAATGGCTCAGTGTATAACAATTAAGGGGAGGACGGGCGGCTTGTGGAACGAAATAAAAAAGTTGTAACTAGAATAAAAATTAACAGGCAAACAAGAAAAAGTAGCAAAACAACATTAAGACAGGTCAGACGCGAAAGGATTTGGTATTTCACAAGTCAGGCCGACAGATTCTGCTACAAGTTAAAGGAAGAAAAAAAGCAAAATCAAAACCATGAAAACTCACCAATTTCCTCTCATCCAGAGGTTTTCCCATACTAGTCTGTTGAATTTAAAATCGCAGACAAATATTATTCAGCGCGTAATGCGTTCAGCTGTAAAAGAGCTATTTCAATGAATGCACTTTGGTCCCGAGCAACAAGGATAGAGGTCCTGTCTACTGTCTTTTTCAAACACTCTCATGCCATCTGTACTTTCTTTAGCTATAAAGACACAAAGATATTTCACGACCATCCTTTAATATATCAATAAAAGTGAGAGTACAGAAAAGAAAACGCTGAGCAAAATTAAATCAAGCTAAATTGCTATTTATAATGACAAAAAAGAAAGACAAACATTTAAGCCTGCTGTAACCAGCAAGTATCAACTTAAACTTTACTGATCACGACAGATTTTCAAAAAATCTTCAATTTCAAGTATCGTTAATGCAAGGGATCGAAAAACAAGCCTACTTGAAAGCACAAAGCTGTCTGTGCACTGATCTTAGCTCAAGGAAGTATTCCTCTGATTCTTTTCTCTCACCGCATTTCTTGTGAAGAGGAAATAATTTGTCAGCTCACACTGAAACTGACCTCTCAGCCTACTTTTCTTGTGAAAAGCAGAGCCTATTTCGGCAACTTGACGCGTCTTTCTTTCGTCGGGTCAAAAGTCACGTTTAGGATGTACGCTAAACTCTTTCACTCTGATAACCTAAGAAATCCGCTTAGCGCTCTGAGTGAAATGGAACGCTGAGTAACAACTTGGTATTTCAATGTTGACTCAATGTTGAGCTAATCGCCTCCCGCTTAGCTCAGTTGGTTAGAGCGCTGGATTGTGTTGTGCGGGAGGTCGAAGGTTCGAGCCCCGGCCGGACCGATACTCACGGTCTTAAAATAACTGAGGAGAATTTGCTACCTTTCTATTATCAAGAAATGGATAGATATTCTAGTCTTCTCAGTTAAGGACGAATAAACAGTAGGCCCCGTCTCCTGCAGGGTTAGGGGTAGGAGACGTTAATTTCCTACGCACGAGATTACTGTGTGGTGGATGTCCTCCCCTGGGGTGGGATGGGTGGGAATCGCCCCTGAAAAGCCCCCATGGGGAGCGGTCAACTAACGTATGTATTGAACAATTTTATAATTAATCTGATAGAGGGCAAACCATATTACATTATTTCAACTATCTCAATGGATAGACGATATTACATGGCCGCGCGAAGATACGAAATTTCTCTGCGAGTGTTAAAAGTGTTCGCTTCACTTACTCGTGAAATATTTTTCAATACAAGAAGAGAAATTTTGTATCTCTCAGCGCCCATATAATATTCTGTTTATTATATAAACACCAATAAAAAAGCCAGACCGTTCATGTTCACTTTTGCTGCGAAAGGCACAGTTTGTTATGCCACTACAGTAAGGTTTTAATTTCACTTGTAAAGATAACCTTATTTTCACTTGTGACGATATCACAAGTCGCGCGAAAACTCACCCGGTATTTCATTGGTGTAAATATAATAAAAAGTGTTCCTCTACACTGTATTCTAACTTGCATGTCACGCAGATTTAAGATTAAGCCTTGCCATCGTTACTGTTTCGTGTAAATTTGTATTTTGCGGTTCTCATCACATGAAAAAGTGACCAGGATATCAATTAAGTAATAACAATAACATTATGATTAAAACAGGTACAATAGCAGTAACAGTTCTCTTCTATCTTGCTCTCACAACATACGACTTGTGAACAGCCTACACAGGATGAAATGACTAAATTAAGTTTCCTTAAAGGTAACTTAAAGGTTAACATTAGAAGTATTTAAGTCATCTTTAGAAGACATACGAAAGTTCTGAAATGTACCTTTAACTGAACTTTCCGAAGTCAATTGAAGTGTCCTTATGAACCATTTAGTTAACACATTAAGGTCACTGAAAGCAAACCTAAATAACAATTTCATGAACACTTTAAGGTCACAGGAAACCAAACCTAAATAACCATTTCATGAACACTTTAAGATCACATGAAAGCAAACCTAAATAACCATTTAATTGATTTTAGGAATCCTCTTAATTCTTGTAAACTCAACTTTAGTCAACCAAAACTTCTACTTGTAAATGCACCTTAAAGGTTTCTTCAATCTTTTTTCTCTTCAAGTACTGCTTTAAGTTACAGGTTTTGTTGTAATTCATCTTTAGTTGTACTTTCAGATTCTCTTAAATTTCAAGTTTTGTTAACATTCATCATTAAGTGACCTTTAAGTGCCTCTACAACCTGCAGGTTTCACTTTCAACTGACTTTTGATTTGCTTAATCACACCCACATTTATATCACAATAACTTATGATATTTTGGGCAACCTTACAGTTGATAGAAAAAGAAGCATCACACATTCAAGTAATAACAAAGTGTTTTAAATTGCAGTGATGAAATAGTTTTGTTCAAAACTCATTTGTTCCCCTGAGATAACATAAACCTACAATGAAGCTGAGGATATCCCATTCGAGCCCCATACATAATTAAAAAAAGAGATGTTCAAATGTTTGAAATACTGATTGTCATACTTTATTCAAATTGTTTCACTTCGTCAATGTATAATATAATCTCAGTCATGCAGGTAATAGAATATTTACCACTATAAAAGTATGACAAATACACAAATTATATAACTAGCTGTAGTAACACACTACACAAAAAGCTATTGATTCACAAATTGTACTCTCAACTCCAGCTACTAAGAAATGTGATTTGAAATGATACTTGTCTGACAATAAAAAATATAAGTTCAACCTATCAATCTAAAATTCAGAAAAATTTTCTTAATCGACTTAAATTTGCAATAACTCTCAGTTATTTGCTACACTATTACAACTGTAATACTTATTAAATATGATCATATACCTTAATTTATTTTAGTAAACAAGTGATTGAAAACAGTTCTCTTACTAGTTATTCTAAAAAAAGTACTCTGCTCATTACTCGCTCAATCATTTGCCATTGAAACAATTAATCCACACTCACTCATAATTATCGTCTTTACCGTCATTATTACCATCACAGTCATCATCACCATCACCATAGCCATCATCATCGTCGTCGTCGTCATCATCATCATCGTCGTCATCATCATCATCATCATCGTCATCAACATCATCATCATCATTATCGTCATCATCGTCATCATCATCCTCGTTCTTCTTCTCATCATCATCATCGTCATCATCATAGCTCTCGTCATAGTCATCATCATCGTCACCCCTGGCTCTTTTCTGAACCTTATACCTATTTCTTTCAGCTCAGCTTTTGAAAGAAGTCGACGGTTACACCTCAGCACTGACCGTCTGGTTCCCTATTACAGGAGAAAAGCGTCGTTGGCTCCCCTTCTGTATAGAAGATAGGTGTCCATTTCACATCATTGACTGATGGTGAGTTCTGTAATGGCTGTAAAGGCCAATACGAGCCTTGTATTGTCTATCACATTCTGGACAACACAGGCCTAGTGCTAATTCTGTCCGTGGCTGTTCTTGTCTTTCTTTCTTCCTTTCCCCCTTTGGCTAGCTTTATGCCTTCTGAACGCCTTTCCTCAAACTTTTCCACTCCATCTCTTCCAGGAAAAAAGACAACATTAACCAAAGCACCAATTATTTGCAACTCTCAAACTTACATTTTCACACAAGATAATTATCTAGAGCACCTTGCTCTCCCCCACGTATACCGGAATATCCCGTTTCCTTTCGCTATAACAAAAAATACCTGTTTCATTAATTATGTAACACTCACATTTTCACACACAAGATACATGTAAATATTTGACGCATTCAAGGACATTGGTCTATACAGCGAGCAGTGAAAGAGAACGTTAACCTTTGAATGGTAAAGTTTGAATGGTAAAGATATTCTATTTAAGTATGCTGATGATACTAGTATTGTTTGGCCCGTGTGGAAAGAACAGGATAACTCAATGGATATAGTAAGAGCGTTTATGGAATGGTTCGGGGGTGGAAGCGGAATAATGAATAATGAATAACGGCTTGAAAAAGAAAATGAATAAGGAATAACGGCTTAAAAAGAAAATGAATTATGAATAACTGGGGTTTAATCGGGAATAAAGAATTATACCAAAAAAGAATCGCGTAAAGAAGCAATAGAGATCACGCGCTCGAAACTTGCAATCTTCGTCAAATGTTTGATGTCTTTGATGGTTTTTATGACCTTTCGGTACCTTGCAGTCTCAGAGTCTAGTCGCGGTATTCAATTATAGATCCTCCTTTGCCAGCCGACTGCCTAACTTTTTCCCGATTTCGGTCCTGATTGGTGCGTGCGTTTTATGTTCGTTATGTCATCACTGTTTGGTTCGTCTCTTTGTGACTGTTTGCCTCGAGTGACGTGTCGGTGTGTTTTTAGAGTGTCGAAGAGTAATCGAACAGTAATCCAGAAATGGGAAAAAAAAAAAAAAAGAGATCGCGACAGACGGTAGGTTAAATTCAAGTTTGATATCGTAATCGACATTCGGTTCATGTTTAATTGTCTGTTGTTCACCACAGTTCATACGCTATCAAAATTGCATTATTGTTTCCAGGTCACGTTCCCAATCTTGGTCGCCTGAAAGTTCAGAGCGAAGCTCAAAACGGTCGAAAAGATCGGAAAGGTGGGTCAATTTTAAGTGCTTAAATGTTGATGTATTATAGTTTTCTGTTTAGTGAATTGTTTTCACATGCTGCAGCCAATCTTAAAACGCGAAATGACTGACGTCCACCATAGAACAAAACTGAGCTTCCTTCGTCTTCTATTTAATAATTACCCGCAAAATACCGTTTCGCAAATTACGATTACGTTTGGACAAATAGCTAGAATTATTAATATGAAAAATTTCCCAATAAGATACACCAAAACATGTACCATTAATTAGCGCATCGAGGAACTGTCTCGAAAGTGTCTTCGTAAGCAAAATTGGCAAAGCGCATGGTGAATTTCAAGATGTCAATCCCACATTTCCGACGGAATTACTAAACTACTTTCTTCCAACTTTCTTTTCTACCGGCGAAACATACACTATCGAATATATATGACCCAGTAACTGCTGTAATTTACAATATGTTCTAGAATATTACACTGCTAATAATAAGCAACTATTCCCCATTGAAAAAAATTTCCCTAACCGAGACTCAATACATAAAGCGCTTTTGTAATTTCTAAAGGCAGAACAATTGTAACTCATGATCTGAACATTCGAGAAGAAACATACTAATTATTCATTTTCGAATTAGTTTTCTTTCAATGTTTTCTTTATATTTTTTGTTACCAGTTGGTTTTATTTGTCTATCATTGCTATTTTTCTAAGTGGAGCCCCCCGTCTTTCCGTTGTTACGTAAAAATGTCACCTTCATTAAAAAAGAAAAAAAAAAAGGAAAAAAAAATGCACCTGAAGAAGGCTGGTTTGGCAAGCCGAAATATAGTATAACTTTACATTTCTTCCTATGTTGTATCTATCTTTGCTTCTATACTATGATTTTAACTTGTTACACCGATCGGTTAACTAGTTTGATTTAAACATATGAAGTTCCTCAAGCAATATTGAACAGTTGATTTCTCATCTACATTTCTGTTGGCACATCTCTTTCAGTTCTCAACACCTGTCACGATCACCAAGGAGGCGTGGCAGATCGCAAGAAGGAACAAAGTGACGATTTGCATGTATTTTATGGCACCTATTTGATCAAAGCTTTAAACTTACGTTCAGGCCGGTTTAATACAATATTGAAATAAAAAACAGAAGATTACAACTAAATGGATCATGAAAGAGCAAATCGGTGCTGGTTTACGCCTGCCACACTACTAGTATCAGTATAGCAGCTATAAAAATAGACCCTTTACTCTCAGTGATTAGTAAAGGATTAGAATCCTTTATTTAAAAAAGGTTAACCAGAACTTTGGGTTTAAGTAATGATCCGCATAACAAGGATAGCGCTGAAAGGCAATGCACGATGGAATGTCAACTTTTTTCATTTTAACAACTAGTGATCTCATTGGCCAAGACTCAAAAACCGCTTAAAAGTTAAGGTTCAAGTTGCATTTTGTCTAATTTTTTTTTAAGGTATCAAGTATATTTGAGACCCAATCGCACAACATGCAATTTTTAAAAGATATTGTATTTGGGGAACTTCATAAAAGAAGCAAAATTAATATTTATTGTCTTCTGATTGGTTAAGCACGAACATTACCTAAAATCTATTTGATGCAGATGGATTTTAGTTTTGTAACGAGCTCCTTCCCTATTCTTGAAATCAACGATATTCTATGTGGGAAAGAGCCAATGCCATGGAACAATGAAGTTTGCTATTGTTCTTCTTATGTGGAACATTACTTAATATGGGTACCACATTTATTTCTTTCATTAATTTCTTGTGATTGTCTTGGTTGATTCTGAGGTCGATAAATTTTTGCTCTTATTGTTATTATCTTTTTCAGAACTGGCCATTTTTTCTTATCCATCATAGCGATGGACTCATGTCGTGAAAAAAAAAACATTTTGATGTCTTTTGTTATCGATTTGTTCGCAGCAATTCTAAAATCCTTGTATACTTCGAATCAACTTTGAAGGATTTGTACTTGTCTATCGATATAATCTGGCTTTTTTGAACCGTGTGCGTATGTAAATAAGTGTCTAAACTGAAAATTGGTGTTTTATTCCTAGATTTAAGCGCTCTAGGTTTCAGTCAAAGTCCAGATCACGTTCATCGGAAAGGTATTATTTTGAGATTACCGAATCGCGCCGGGATTCCTATAATAAACCAAGGTCAGTATAAATGTTGTGGTCTGTTTAATTTCGATTAATTTGTGTTCACCAAGCTCTCGATACCTTCTCCAGTATTTTAAAGTAAAGGAGAATCTAGCGAAAAGTACAATTTCAAGAAAACAGTGCTTAAATATTTTTTTTAAGAAAATAACATCCGTCCGCCCCTTCAACGCCTTTCCCTTTCAACTTTGCGCAATACACTGGACTCAAACTGGACAAAACAATTCAGGATCGGCTCATGCATATAATAACTTTTGAAAATAAGCACCGATTATGCGTGGAACTAGCTTACAGTCGAGGCTCATGCGGGGGAGTCTCGTTAAAAATGTTTGCACGTGAAAAGATTTTCCCGCATGAGCCTCGACTGCAGGCCAGTTCCAGTTCAAAACCATGAATATGAATATTGTCGAACATTAACAGTCCTTGAACTATTTTCTACATTGACATATATTATGTGAAGTAATTGGCAATCGATCGGCAAGCAAAGAATTCGGCCCTGGCATACGGCAAATTCATCGGGAAATACGCTTTTCAAAGGTTCATCCTTTAACTGTACATGTCGTAACAAAATGAGCCTTTTCGATCCTTTGGTGGTACTTTGACTGTTTCAGGCAAATGCACCGCTTACCGCTCAACTAGCTTTAACGTGTTAAACACGAAGGCGCGCTATAAAAAGAGCCTTAGGTCCCACTGGACCATTTGTCAATCAACCGTCGTGTGATGTAGAACTCTTAGAGTCAAGTCAGCTTGAGCTACAGCTACTCCAAATTAAAGCACTGAGCAGCGGGCGCATTCCTCAAAATCGTTTGATGTCTTCATTACAATACAAAAATTTTTGAGATTTGTGTTTTCTTTCTCCAATGGAAACTGTCTTTATTTGTGGCGGTAAATTTGGGATCGAAGTAGGTGGTTCGCATGTTACCTCATTGCAATGACGAGCTTTGCCCACCTAAAAAATTTATGCAAATTAGGCTAAGCCGGATCTGAGTTCCGCCTGGCAATTATTAACTGTAAGAGAAGATCTCAGTTCGCGCCCACAGCACGTTCAAGGTGTTGCGGAAGAAGTTTCTGTAATTACTTTTTGGCACTTTTCGGCGTCAAAATTGCATAGTTTGGGTAACCCAAAACCCTTAAGCTGACCTTTCTTGTCATAACACGAATGTTTTCCAGAAAGGGACACGCGGTAATGTCGGTGTCTCTCGTGTGCAGGCATTTTTCCAGGTAAAACCTTCGCGTGGAATCAACTCATGTTTAATTTAACGCTCCTTTTATTCGCACAATGTAAGCCAAAGCAATTTTATAGTTAAACGTAAAGATCAGAATATTTTCTTCTAAGGATGATAAATGATCGACGCTGAACTAAATTACACGTTGAAGAAAATGCAAAACGGCATAACATGTAAAAGAGGAAATTTGGAAAAATACGAAGTTACGGAAACCATGAAAATCTTCGATTTTTAAGAAAGGAAATTTTTATAATTCCAAGCTAAGTAAGCTTTTCTAGTGTTTCATTCTTTAAGGCTTTGTGTAGAGCGGGGCCTTTGTTTTATAAACAGTAAAACTTAGTGACAAGTCGAAAGGGCTCGCTCTTGGTTATGATACCAAAGAGTAGAGGGACACCACGGTGATCTTCCAGGTGTTTGATCATCGTCGCCGCTCGTGGTGTACTTCGCTACTTAGGTGAGCGAGATCGACGTTCTTCCTCTCTTTAATTCTGACAGCTGTGTGAAAGACCTGATCCTTACAATGAAAAACGGTCGATTGTGCTCTTTCAGTGGCGGCTTTAACGCTCGTCCATATTCAGCGCTTATCCTAAACATGCATGGCATCTCTAGCTATTTACAAGACACGCTGCGATGTATTATTCGTCCATGTTCAGCACAACAACTGCGCTAGTGAGATGGAGAATCGAAAGATCACATTGTTGCGCTCGAAGAACTGCGCTAAGTTTGCCAAGTTCTACAATGGACAACAGATCGTACGACCTCCCGCAAGAATAAGGACAAGGTCTATCAGTTACAAGCAATGGATAAATGGAATTGTAAAAAGTTTTAATTCGTCCGTGCATCGGAAGGCCGATGGTATGTAATTTTGCTCTTTTCCGTTCTTCACACACTCGAATAGCTGTTAAAATTAAATTTAATTGCGGGTTGTGCAGTCAAAATATAACGTCGCCCAACATGGTTTTAGTTAAACCAGTGTCTTCTGAGGCGCTTCCACCAAAATAATTTAGAAGGGAACAACAGCGCTAACCGATTTAATATCTTCTCAAGAACATGTCAAAGTCTATTAAAACGCAGAAATTAAAAATAGTAAGAATCGGTGGTTCAGGTTAAAAATCATTAAAGAACAGTTCTCAGTTTAGCTCGATAGTGCTGTCACTTTGCACTCGTTGTTCATAGTGACTTACTCATTACTTTCAGTATTTGTTCGAGCTTTTCTTCGACGAAATAAGGGACATACAAGAAATCGCAATTCACCCCTAAAACAAAAATAATAAGCTCTCCTAATTGGACACCAGATATGACTGCGTAGTAATAATTGCGTAGTACGCGAAGTTGCAGTGTGAGAAAAATGAGTGAGGAAAATAATTCTAAGTGCTGTACAGCGCGGTTTTTAACATAGATTACCTAGCTAAATGACCTGCTTGTTTTAGATATTTATGATAATATAGGAAGGTCCCCAAGGAATACTAATAACCCGGCGTGTAATTTTGTGATTGACAAAACCTGATAACTCAGGTTTATGTTTGAAAGGGCAAATCATTTAGTACATTTCACTCCAGAAGTAAATAATCTCTTAACTTTCGTAATTATTATTTTGGTTTCAGGCAAATGGTGTCGAGTTGAAAGATACTAAGTTCCTGAAACATACATCCAAGCTTTGTTAGCAGGCATGCCGAATGCTTTTATAAACGTGCGAGGGTAAAAATACATTTGCGGCCCCCTGTATGGAGAGAAAAATCCAAAGTTTTTTATTACAGGGATGGTAGAGTGAATGATGTTATTTCTGGTCTGAGTCATCAAAGTTCTGTACCATTAGAGTTAAGAAAGGCTATCGGGGGGATATGGAGGTTGCTGCAAGTAGTAGCTGTTAAACTCTCAACAAGCTTTACAGGTGGCCAATTAAAGAGCATGGGGCAAGAAATCAAGCACGATTCTCACCCAGTAAACTAAAATGGTTGTTGGAAATTGAGATGGACGAGCAACCAGAGAATTTGAAGTAATCTGGTGGCCTGATCTTTTCTCAGGCACTAAAAATGGGAAACTGACCTTGCGATTTTATGTTCCTAAAGTGATACTTTGATTTCAATGATGTGTAGTACACAGTCTAGTTGACTTGTTCGTCATGTTTCCATAAATTTAGTAGCTGTTTCTTGGCAGTTTTTGTAAGTTTGTTTTAAAAAACGATAAAATGTGTTTTGCATTTAGAGGAACAAACTTGTCTGTAGAAGGCTAAGATTAAACCCTGAATACAGCAAAATGACCCTGTAATATTAATGCAATTCATGTCTAGCTGGGCGCACTATACTCTGATGCCCTTCATTCTGTTGTAACCAAATTCAGAGGAAAAAAAAAACACCTGGAGAAACTCTTAGAGGGATAATATCTGTGGACTTTCACCATTTCTATGGTCATCAGGAATGACAGAATAAAGCAGTAACTGTTCACAAAGTCTTAATTCACTAAACTGAAAGAATAATGAGTTGGAGGGAACTATAGGTCATTTTTTTCCAAGCATCTCTAATAATTCATGATGGAAATAGTAATAACATTGATAACAATAATAATGATAATAATGATAATAATAATAATAACAATGATAACAATAATAATGATAAAAATAATAATAATAATGATAAAAATATTTACAATAGTTAGAGAAATAATGTTCATTATCCTGATGGTTATAATTCCTATGATTATTTCCATTAATCTAATCATTATTATTATCATTCATATTACTATTATGATTATTTCAATGTTTATCTATGAACAAAATAGTGTTATTGTTAGTCTAGCTGAATGAGTATCCAAGTGATTGAAACTGGGGCAAAAACAAATTAAGAAAAGACAGAAAAACCCCAAAAACTGTTCAGGACTGCAATTCTTGAGTTGGCTCATCATGAAAGGTTTTGGGACTTCATTAAGCTAGTGCTTTCTGTAGTGGGCCCTGTGTCAAAGAGAGAAGAGTAGCAGCTGAATTAATAATAATAATACTAAGGACAATGATAGCATTGATTGACCAAAGTCACCCTATGACTAATAACAGATGATACATGACAAACAGCATAAGCAACACATTTTTCAAAACAAAAAGAGCAAGCTAAAATTGCCATTAGATAAAAATAACTGTCCATAAAAGACTGACAGCATAGAGCTGAAAAAAAAATAGGGACTGGTTCTGCCATCAGATAACAACAGTCCATAGACTGACCACCCAAGAGAAACAGAACAGATCGGTGGTTCTGCCATCAGATAACAACAGCCCATAATGGACTGACTACCCAAGAGAAACAGATCCACCTGTTAGTTCTGCCATCAGATAACAACAGTCCATGGACTAACTACCCAATAGAAACAGAACTAGGCAGGTGGTTTTGAATCAGAAAACAACTATTTAAGACCTCTGTACAATGTGTCTTAGAAAATCTTCTGCATTCTAACAATCTATTGAAGAGACAAACTATCAGAAACACTTGAATTTCTATTTGGGGGGAGGGGGGAGGAATTAAATGAAAATCTACTTGCCTTAGCATGCCATCCTCACTGAGCAGCCTATTTCAATTTGAAAATGATGATCACAATCATAAAGAAAATGATAATGATAACAATAACAAATCATTATTATTACCATTTATATTACTATTATGATTATTTCAATGTTTATCTATAAACAAAATGGTGTTAATGTTAGTCTAGCTGAATGAGTATCCAAGTAATTGAAACTGAGACAAAATAATCTCAAGAAAAGCCAGGAAAACCCCAAAAACTGTTCAGGACTGCAATTCTTGAGTTGGCTCATTGTGAAAGGTTTTGGGACTTCATTAAGCTAGTGCTGTCTGTAGTGGGCCCTGTGTCAAAGAGAGAAGAGTAGCAGCTGAATTAACAATTGTAATAATAATGAAGACAATGATAGCATTGATTGACCAAAGTGCCTCCGACTAATAACAGATGATACGTGACAAACAGCATAAGCAACACATTTTTCAAAACAAAAAGAGCAAGCTAAAACTGCCATCAGATAAAAATAACTGTCCATAAAAGACTGACTGTATAGAGCAGAAAAAAATAGGGACTGGTTCTGCCATCAGATAATAACAGTCCATAGACTGACTACCCAAGAGAAACAGAACAGATTGGTGGTTCTGCCATCAGATAACAACAGCCCATAATGGACTGAC